>NC_056736.1:491570000-491632500 GCF_019279795.1 Protopterus annectens | reverse complement strand
TGAATGTGGGTTTCAGTGCTGTTTCAGTGAATGTGAGTTTCATGGGAAGAGAAGTTTTTATGCTGTCTGTTTTCATTGTGAGACTGTATTGCTTTGTCTAACAAATGCCTATCAGTGTTTGTGCTATAAAATTTGAAATACGTTTTAAATTAAATCCAAATATCTATAATAATTGTAGAAGTAAAGTAGAAAACTGTATGCACACAGAGTTTTGAACAGTGCTTGTGGGGAGAAATAGCCAAGTAATGAGACACTGGAATGGCTGCAGGGGTGCTGTGTAGAAGAAGGACAATCCATTACCCTGTCTAGAGCCCCATTTGACTTTGATCCAGTTCTGACATCAGAACACTTTTACTACACACCACACTGCAATTGTATGTATTATCTCTCTGTGCCTATGTGCCTATTTTTGTAAATGTATAGATAAATGTTTGATAAAAACCTGACTACAAATATGTTCTGGATACTGTGTGTGGTTTCTTGTGGTAATTTGAGCATTTCTTTTCAAAGTTGCTTGTATTAAATACACTGTACCAGACATTTATCTGTAACTCTACTTCCTTTGTTTTTATTGTCAAAGGTATACTTTTTTTTTGTTTTTGAAGCTTTTCTCCCCCAACCTCTGCTGAAGCTGGGTTAACGTGCCTAGTCAGACTTTCCCTGTAAATAAATACAAATAAATAAAATAAAATACATGTATTTTTTTTTTTCAAAATGGGTGGGTGGTAGTTCTACACCACAAGGATATTCATTAACATATCAATTGGGAAAGGTGGCTAAGCCTAGGCAATATGACATTAATTATATATGGAGTGAAAATGATGCCTAGCCTTGAGGATAAGATGTATATTCATTGACAAAGGAGAGCAGAGAATGTAAAACATTATACAACAGCTGCCTCGTGGTGTGTACTGACCAACGAAAACAGCTAAATGTCCACTGCTTCGCTAGTTTGCCCTACATGAAATGTGCACCATGGATATAAAATGTCAAAACAAGCCGTGCTAAGTAATACTTAATGTGCTTATGAATACACCAGATTTCCTGTAAACATGTTAGATTTGCATTTATTTTTATTAAAAAAACAGATAAGGTAAATGACAGGCAGACTGTTTCCAGGAAGTTTAAAGTATGATACCACCAGTTGAAGGAGCCCTGAAGAAATTTGCTTGGCCCATGCCCATGGAGTCCAAGAAGGAAGGAAGTCAAGTTTTATCTAGGGAAAAGTGCTTTACTCAACCAGGCAAGGAAGCAGGGATAATAACACTGAGGACAGGATGTCAGACCAGTTTATGAGAAAATGACTTGTATCATACCTCTTAACTGTCCAGATTTTTGTAGAATGTCCACATTTTTGCCTCAGATGTTTGGTCTATTCTTCATAAAATGTGTGGCTTTCTGGCAAATCACTGGGGATTGATGTCAGTAATAAATGACAAACACTTGAGTTTCAGACTTCATATAATTCAGAAAATGCATGCTAACACAAATCCTATTATTCTAGTAACCTTCTTACTTTATAAAAGCAATATTTAAAATCTGCCTGTATTTTTAGTCCTTTGTCCCTCCTTTATTTTAGGTTTTGTCCAGATTTTTTTGCACCAAGACTTTGAGAACTATGCTTAATAACATGAGACTAGGGAGGTGTCAGCATGGTTGGACTGGGGAGGCAGGATTTTACACAAGTGAGAATCAAAGCTGTAGGCTGACATCTTCTCACTGTCCTCACTTGTTGACTGTGTGACTTTAGTTCTGCATGCAGTCAGCTTTTAAAGCTTCCTAAGCTGTAACCCATCAATCAGCTGTATAATCAATAACCACCATTGAAGAATACCTTCATGTGATCATTCAGACTGAGACAGGGACATTTCTCAAAGTAGTGCAATAGAAACATTTTATGCAATTTCTCTTAGCTTTATAGGACTAGATAAGTAAGTATCATTTGAGTTTTGGAAGTGTGAATTGCACAGTTGCAAGATCAAGCATGCTAAAGGTAATGCAAATAACTTTTTAATATCTGTTTTATCCATGGGCTTTAACCCCCCCAAACCCCCCACACGCAGATTTTGTCATCTTATTAACTATTTACCTTCAAACTGAGGTTATTGAGTCTTACAATTGTGATGTGCACAACTAAATCAAACATCAAAGGGCACTGAAAATAACTTTTCAATGTCTATTTTCTTTAGGCCCTTCATGCATAAGTATTTTCTTCATAATAAATATTCTGTTTTTAAACATCTTTACTGAATTATCACTTGTGACATAGGCAAACTTACATTTATATAAAAGTAATGAAACTGTGTGAACAAGTTCACATTTACAAACATTATATATAAAATATAATGTTATATATTTAATCTAAGTATCATCGCATAAATTATTTAATTATTGCCCTCTCTTAAACTTCATTCCTCCTCCAAAACATTTTTATGCATGTATTGTTCCCACAATTTCCATTTTTTCTACAAAATCTACTCCTACCCTTTCCAAAAGATTCCACTTCTGGTTCTTTTATCCCACTACTACAAGAATAGTTGGTTTAGATTTTGGTTTCCATTTTCTAGTAATTGCTTTCTTGGCAGCCACAAGAATTAAACTTAAAACCCATATGCATCATGCATATGCAACTTTAACTACCTGCACACCCATAAACTACTAACCAACACCCAGCCTGGCTTTCGAGCACATCATAGTACATCAACCACTCTACTGACTTTTACCAATACTGTCAACTATCATAGGAATAATGACAACTACATCTCCTCTATCTTCCTTGACCTATCAAATGCCGTTGATATGGTTTCCCATAGCAAATTACTAAGTGTACTATCCGAACTAAACTTTTGCCAAGACACTCTTGCCTGGTTCCAGAACTGCCTGAGAGGATGACAACAAGCAGTCTCTTGGCAACAGACCTTATCACCATTGCTACCTGTGAGACAAGGTGTCCCCCAAGGCTCGATCTTAGGTCTATTATTCTTTTCCTTATTTACAAACAACCTTCACACCTCAACCACTCAAGCCTCTCTCATCCAATATGCAGATGATTCGACAATAATATGTGCCACTCCCACACTACAGGAACTACAAACCTTAATGCAACAATCCTTCTTAGCAGATGAAACTTGGCTTACTAACACCCAACTAATATTAAATCCCAAAAAACAAAACTTATGATTTCCCAACCCACTAAATCAAACTTAACCTCCAATGGCTTTAACATTACATCACCAAACAATACCATTATCTCCCCAACTCTGCATATCAAACTCTTGGGTGTCAAAATTGACATCAACTTAAAATTGGACATTCATATTTCATAAACAGTTTTAAGAGTACAGGAATAAAATAGGAACCCTATATAAGAACAAACAGTACTTCACCCAAAATACTAAAGCTACAATTGTCCAGTCCCACCTAATTTCTACTCTGCTATATGCAGCCCTCATACTCACAAACCTAAAGAAATCTGAGCTTGCAAAACTTGAATCTTGCTACAATAAAACTGTCAGGTTCACTTCAAACTTACCCGCTAGAGCCCACCACTGTGTGGCTCTCAAACAATTGAACTGGCTAGAGCTCCCACACTTCCTTCATCATAACCAGTTAACTATGGCCCAAAAAATACTATATAAACCTGAAAAAACACCAGCCCTACAAACTTTACTTCAGCCCTATGCCACTAATAGAACATTAAGATCCACTAACAAACACCATATTAAAAATCAGCGTAAACAAAAGTAAGCAGGGGACTCCCTCTTCGCAAATTATATTGGTAAAATCTGGAATGCATTGCCAGACAATATTACATCTACCGCATCTCTTGTTCAGTTTAAAACAACCCTAAAAAATCAGCTATCAAAGAAGTGGCTGTGCTCTTGTTCTGCACCTGATTAACCTCAAATTCTAACACTAACATCATTGACACTTACTGTAACCTCTAGTCCTACATATTTCTTGGGCCCCTTCAAACTAAACAGTACTCAGACTGCTGTATTTCATATACAAGATAACTCAGAACCATTTTATCGAACTTCTCCCTAACTATTTTCTAGTTAAAGCATTGTGTTATAATAAAATCATCTGATGTTGTAGTTCTCTCATAATGTTGTTATAACTCTTACTCCAAGTTTAACAAGGTGTCATAATGTTCTGATGCTTAAAGTTAGGAACTTTGAAATTAAGCTCAAATCTCATGGACCTTTACAACCAATGTGCCATTCATTGTAACTCTATGTAAAATACAATCTTACAAATGTAATAACCATAAAGACTATAGACCACCTGAATGTATATTACCTGCATGTAAACTGTATTTATGTAAACTAACTTTATGTAGACTACCTGTTGCTAGGCTACTTATGCAAGTTATCTCTGATTGTCCTTGTTTGTTTCATATTGGAGTTTTTCTCCCCAGGCCTCCACTGAAAATGGACACGTGTCCAGTTGGAATTTCCTGGTAAACAAATGTAAAATAAAAATAAAAAATAAAAAGGCCTTGCTATGTCTACATAATTCAGATCCTGTATCCCAGCTCAAAAGGTTATTTCCTTATTTACACTTACTTGCTCACCCAGTATTCCTGACAGATTACTCTGCAGGAAATTTTTAAAGTCTGCCAACTCATTACACTCATAAAAAGTATGTTACCAGTTACCTCTTTCTACCTTGTGATGTCTCCAACCTTTGCCATCTACCTGAAGAAAAAATTCTTTGGAGTCTACTTGAGGTATTAAAGTATCTATGCAAATACTTCAAGGCAAAAATCCTAACTCTTCTAGATTTTGTTGCATATTTGGGAGCTGTATATATGTCCTCCCATTGTTTCTTTGTGAATTGCATATCTAATCTCTCTTCCCAATCTATCCTGACCTCTTCTGATTGATTCCTCTAGTTGTCATGCAATATTGTATATACCCTACTAATTATCCCTTTTTTAACAGCAGGTTCTGTTTTAGGTTCCATTAAAAACTCAATCAGTGCAGGTCTTTCTTTTAGGATTCTCCTATCCGATTCTTTTTGTCTATACTCTGACATCAGTCACTGATAGGGAAGGTAATCACTATGTGGACTAAGGACAAAATACAGTAATTTTAAGTATTGTAAAATGCATGTAGTGAAACGTTAACTGATGAAACAACTTGGATGAAGCATAGAAATGAATGAAAATCATGATACTTTGGATGCTTTCAATAAAATATTAAAAAAAAGTTTATATCTTTGCTATTTTAACGAAGCTTTTGAAAAGAAATTGAAGGTAAATTCCTGTATTAGGGATTCTACACACCTTATGTAAAAATTTAGCAAACTAATTTGCAATATGTGCATGTATTTTATGATATTGCACACTGCAAGCTCCTATATAAATAAACATTTAAATGAAATAGAAGCACTATATGAGATACAAGCACTACATGAAATACAAGCACTATATTGTAGGTATAAATGCCCCCAAAATAATTTTATTACAGACTTGTTGAGGGCATAAAGAGTTCTCATAGATGCTTGAATGATAGCTGCCTTCAGAAAGCTCTTCCCTCTGATCCATGAAAAAATACCTGAATAATGGAAATAGTGTGCCATGTGTATAGCAAGTAAGGGCAGGGGAAATTGGGGGCAGAAATTACAAGCAAAGTCAAAAGTTTAAAGGCCTGTTTGGCTCCTAATCACTTTGTGAGCCCTACTATTAATATATAACCAGAATTTTTAATTATCCCTCACTTTGATTGTTTCTACTTAGAAAATGTTTATGGTTATTGTTTATATATAAACTGTTGATGAGATCCTCTTTATTAATGGCATCAGTTTTTGAATGGATGTTATCTTTATTATCAAAATTAGACTAGTATCTGAAATGACTACTTATGCCTAATGAATTTTATTCTTACATTACTCACATACTCCAAAGCTAAAACTGTCAAAAAACATAGTTAAGGTTTGTCTGGCATCGTCATTCAACAGTGTTATCAGGAAAATGCTATAACCTTAGGAAACCCTCCATCATTGTTTTCTTATAAACAGTAAAACATGTTTATTTCCTTTCATTATAAATTTTCCTTTCTGCCAGAGACAGAAAGTGATGATTTATGAAGAGGGTTGCAATGCCAGTAATATTCTGGACATCTAAATCTTGGTTTGCTGACTTATGGTATTATTTGTTCATTGTTGCTTAAGTGAGCAGTAGGCAATAAATGCACACACACAGACACACACACACACACACACACACACACACACACTTTTCTTCTTCCCTTTCCAAGCCTTGCTAGGCATGTGATCAAGCAGTTGACACAGAGGGTTAAGGCTGTGAGGTGTAGCTCCTGTAGTATTGGGTTTAATTCCCTTGTACTTTTTTTGCCAACTTTATGACTTTGAGCATGTTACTTAGCCAGACATTGCTCCTGGGTTGTCTCTCAAAAGGGACTGCATGTGTTTCCAGTATGCCTACTTTGTTAACAAATGGGAATTATCATGTGATCTCTGAAGGATTTTTGCAATCACCCTGGAATCCTGGTTTTCCACTCACTCTTCTTATGTCTCTGACTTTGCACTCCTTGCCACCATATAGTATGTCCCACTAGGTTTGTCCATAATAGGTTACTTCCAAGTCACCTGTTTGTTTTTGCAACAGCTAACTAGGAGATCTATCTTTCTCACCCCCACACAGTCTTTATGCTTGTATTTCTTCAGTGGCTGCTTGATGGTTTGCATACCTCTCAACTGTACAGATTTTTGCAGAATATCCAGAATTTGATCTTGTATTTTTGATCCATTTTTCATAAAATTGCAGTTTTCTGGCAAATTAATGGGAAATCATTAGACTTAAGTTCAAAAATAATGACAGATATTTGAGTTTCAGACTTACTATCCTTTATAAAACTGATGCCAATACAAAACCTGTTACTCTATCAACTTTCTAAGTTTGTAAGAGCAGTATTTAAAAATTGCCCCTATTTTTTGGCCTTTGCCCCACTTTTATTTATGGCTTTGTCCATATTTCTTGATCTAAGAGGTTGAAAGGTATGTTTGCAGTTGGTTTCCTTTGTGAACAGCTGAGCAATGTGTGTGGCACCACTGTCAGGTAGTCTTGAAATCGATTGTTTCTCCACTAAACTTCACCCCCTACACTACTTCCCTACCCAGAGAGTTAGTATGGCAATGGATGTGGGAAAGACACAGTACTTCAGGAAGCAGGAACATGATGCTCCACATTTTCACTGTTGCAACTCTGAAGTCCCTGTGTGCTACTCCCTCTCCCTTAGCTTTCCAGCTGTTGCCTTGACCTTAGTCATTTTGTGATGGGAGGAAAGCATGCTATTGTGGATTATAAAGTACTTTTTTATCTTCATTATATATAGTTTGGAGTTATAATTTACAGCATTAGAAATATACAGGAAGAGTGCATTCAAAATTAATTTTAGCATCTTTTATAATTGTCTTGTCATTGGTTGGCATGGGTACATTAGTAAGGGAAGAAAAAGTTTCAAGTGAGGGCACTCCATGTCATAACTTGAGCTTGTAAATGCTGTCAATGGCAAGTCCATCAATGTGTAATGCTAGGAAGTAATACATTTGGCGGTCTACAGTGAGTGGTAGTAAAAGCATTCCAGAAAGAAAAAAAAATGTTCAGTTATAAAAGCAATCTATGCTTTCAGCACAGGTAACTGTCCATGGTGCTGACGCTTACTCATCCCTGATTATACAGTCAGGATTCATCTTAAAAGCCCTAGAGCCCCTTCTGACTTGAAATTACTCTTGCACTTTGCATGATGACTGTGTTAGATATGTTGATGAAAGCATAATGGCGGCTCCATTTGCCTGCAAGCAATCCCTGTACTATATCAGCTTCTAGCTCATTGATTTGTGAAGCTCTTTGAAATATAGTGTGTAAGAAGAGGGATATAAAACTAAATTTGATTTTATTTTCTGCAAATGTATCTTTGAAATAAAGTTCACCTTTATGGTCCATATAGCTTTCAGCAGTGTGCCTTTTAAAGTACTCATTTGTGAATCATTCTTTCAGACTGAAAGGGGTGTATGCATTGGTTCTTACAAGTGGCTGACCTGATTTTTAGCCTTTGTGGAAGAAAGTGAATTAATGTATCAATAAAGAGATCCTTTGTCATGGTATGCCAATGCACTGCTTAATTTTATTGTGTAATTTCTGCTTATATTTCACGTTAAGGAGATCCATCAATTAGAATCTGCTATCTGGAAATGAGGCAGATTAATCTAAAATTGACCCAAAAAAATCAATTTCCTACCCTGCAAAAAAATGACACAGTCTGTTACAGACACACTTGTAATCACTATAGATTTATTTATTCAGGTGTTTATAGTAGGTCCATTCATTGCTGGATACATATCATATATAAACTTACCTTCCCTTAAGAACTAAAACATTTTAAAGTATGACCTAATTTCAGTGTATTTAAATAGAAGTTGAGTTCTAAGGACTCAAGATGCTAAGGAGTTCAGTACCAGTAGGTGTATTTCAAATAAGTTTCCTTTCTCCTTCATGCATTTGTACTTGAAAAAATGTAAATTTCTAGTTGTAGTTAAAGTATGCCTTGTGAGGAATGCCACAGATAGCTCTACTGCAGAGGCTTGTCACCGATGCGTTGACAGATTTAACATAAGCACTAGTAACACATGCACAGATGTGGACAAATGTACCCAAATGGATATGTCAATTGCACAACAGTTGCAATAAGGAAAATATGCATGCATTGCATCTTTATGTTCATCATATTTGTTAATATTATTTATATGCATTGCATGATAGCAAAAATGTAGAGCAAATGTCAAGCTCGTGATTGTATGATTCAGTTCTGTGATGAAAACAGATTAAAGAAAATTAGTGAAATGGAGAATATAGTGGAGTGGAAGATGACATTGTGCTAACCATAAAAAGTAGTATCTCTAGATCAGATATATTAGAAAGCACTATACGTGATATACTAGTAGTACCAGGCAACAGCAGCAATGAAGTGCCTTTTTAAAGTTATATGTAGTGGTCTTGTACTGATATGTCAACTGGGCACTTAGCTAAAAGCTGTGCTGAGTATCAAAGGGTCCAAAATATGCCACTACTAACACTTCATCATCCTGTGAAATTGTTATCTCTAACATGGCAACATATTGGTATTAACCGGGTCAGTCAGTTTGGGGACTCAGTGTTCCTAACTACTTTGGGATACCAAATTTCACCTGTATGGAATTAAACATGACTGAAAAGAAAATAACATTGACAACACCAATGTCTTTGTGAAATGGATTGCCTGAACAGGCTGCAGTAATTAATGTCTTCAGTTCTCCAAAGGTGGTTTCAAGGAATCTGTGAAGTAAAGTGGTATTAAATACTCCATGCATATGTACTCCACACTTATGTCTAACCATGTATCCTCACATGGAAAGACAGAATGGGTGAAAGGCATGTTCAGTGAATTGTTCAGTGGCACTGGTACCTATACTAAATCCCTGAGCAGCAGACACTTCTCTTCTGCTTTCTGCAGTGCCAGATCCACAGTCATAAATACCACACAAGCAATTTTATTCTATTATTAAACAGTAGTCCAAACAGGGACATACAGGAATCAGACAGGCATGAGAAAGTGCACAGTTCCTAGTGTCAGCATGTAGATGACAGATCACTGAGAAATTTCACCTTAAACTAGCAGCTGTTTTCAAGAGATTACAGAAGTGATAAATATGAAATGTGTCATTTAGGAGCAGTGAGTGTGCCACTAATTCCTCATGCATATGAAGCACAAGGCACAGATAAGCAAGCAAGTTACTAAAGTTTTAAACAACCAGGATATTCATACTCTTCTCTGTACAATGGAGCTGTGAGGAAATAGCCACAGTGTGACAGATGCCATTGTTTCCCAGCAATGGACATTGCTACCACCCACCATGTGATGGCAGACAAATGATGCTTAACTGAAGACTGAAGCACAATCAGACCTTTGATTGATAGCTTGGAATGACTGTATCCAGCCAAGATTATTAAACATTTTGCAAACCAAGATGGATGACAGACTAGATCAGTTATCACAGAGAGATGGAAGGTTGAATATGCTCTCATTTTCTCATACATACACACACACACACACACACACACACACACACATATATATATATATATATATATATATATATATATATATATATATATATATATATCTACACACACACACACACACACACACACACACACACACACACAATCACACACACACACACACACACACATGGGTCTCCTTTGTTTCATTGAAATCTCAATTCACTGAATTTGAATTCACCCTGACCAAATCGCTGAAAGCTCAAATTACTGAAAACTCATTTCACTGAATCTCATTTCGCTGAAGTGAAGTACTGGCACTGTGTAGAGTACTGTAAGGCAAGTAAAAGGTACATGCCCTTCCTGGTTAGATCCAACCAAAAACTGATCACCATGGAAATCACCATCTCAGCTACACCCCCCACAAAGATGGCCACCCTGAAAAACTTCTCCAAAGCTGACTTTGGGCTCCTAAAAACAGAGCTGGCTAACCTCTTGGCACCCATGCCAATGGAAAATAGCTGCATGGCTGCTAAATCATACACCAATGCACTGTATGACCATGGACAGAAATGCATGGGACTAGCTATACCAAATAGAAACAAGATGCTCTCCTCCAAAAACATGAAGCCAATCTGGTGGTCCCCAGCCATCAATAAACTCTACAACAGAAGGAAGAAACTGCTGCAGAATAAGGTGAAGTCCCAAGACTGGAAAAACTCCCTTATCAGCCTCAACAAAAAATTGAGATCCCTTATCAAATCCTCTAAAGCCAGCTATGAAGGCAGAATTGCGGCTGACACTAAAAATAACCACAAAGCCTTCTATAGCTATATCATGAACCTCCAAGGTAATACCCAGATTTGCTCTGAGTTATTGCACAATGGCACCTCCTATACTGAGCCAACAGATATAGCCAACATATTGTCCAACAGATTCAGTGCCAACTTTACCCCTCTCTCCCCCCCAAAAGGCCCAATCACAATACCAGAAGAATGCTTGGTATCCAATATTTCTGCAGCATAGGTAAAAGCTGCATTGTCCAAGGCCAAGAATATAGCTTCCATGGGACCTGATAACATCCCTGGCTGTGTTCTACATGAACTACAAAATGAACTGGCACCACACCTGTGTGCCCTGTTCCATCTCAGCCTTACCCTCAGGCTTTGTCACTACCGAATGATGCACTGCTACAGTCATCTCTCTCTATAAGGGGGTGTGACTACAGATCCTGGGAACTATCGTCCCATTAGCTTGAAGAGTCTGGTATGTAAAGCTATGAAGTGCATCATCATGGACCTACTTAACAAAGATATAGGCAATCTCCAAACTCTTGACCTCACGCAGTTTGGATTTGTCAAAGGGAGATCCTGCCTGCTTAACCTGGTTGACTTCTTCAAGGCAGTCACCAAGGCTGTGGATGAGGGTAAGGCAATGAGTACAGCCTACCTCGACCTGGCCAAAGTCTTTGATACCATTCCCCACTCAAGTATTATTGATAAACTCACCAGGCTAGGCATCAATCGCTATATCACTAGGTGGGTTGCAAATTGTCAAACAGACAGGAAACACAGAGTGAAAGTAGTGGATTCCAAGTCAGACTGTCGACCAGTCACAAGTGGAGTTCCACAGGAGTTGGTCCTGGTCCCTCTCATGTTTGCATCTACTTCTCAGGCATCCAGGCCAATACAGAGGGACTTTGGCTGACCAAGTTCACAGATAACTGCAAGCCAGGGGTCATTATTAACTCCACAAGTGATGTAGACATCCTACAGAATGGCCTCACTGAGACCAATGACTGGTGTCGAAGCCATGGCCTTAAGCTTAACATAAAAAAATGCGTTATCATTCCCATTGGAAAGAACTCAGTTCCCACTAATTACCATGTCAATGGGATCCCACAGAACACTGCAGGTGCTATAAGAGATCTGGGCACCCAGGTCGACAGTAACCTCACCTTCGACCACCACATTGCCACTGTGGTCAGAAGATCCTTCTATGTGGCACATCTCATTACCAAAGGTTTTTCATCCAGGAAGAAAGTTGTCATCATCCCTCTCTACTCATCCCTCATTAGACCAATCATTGAGTATAATGCCTCATTTGGCATGTACCTTACCAGACACCTTCAACAGCTGGAGAGGCCACAGAAGTACCTTACAAAGAGAATCCTGGGCCTTAAACACGTGTCCTACATGGACAGACTTAAGAAACTTCAGCTATTCTCAGTCTTTTATCATCTACTTAGAGGTGATCTCTGTTTAACTTACAAAGCCAAGTCTCACCCTGCCCTACTTGGAATCTCAAACCTCCACACCACACATGCCAGAGATCTCAACCTCATTACCATAATGAACAGAACATGCTGGAGGGACAGGTTCATCACCCAGAGACTGGCCATATTCTGGAATAAGCTTCCCATTCATGTTAAGCAGAACACCTTGCTGGCCCTCTTCAAGAGAAATCTTGATGAGTGGATGGGTGACAAAAAGTTCACCCCAGGGATCACTCCAGTGGCTCTACTGCATAGAGGCACTGGGAACTAACATTGCGTGGCACAATGCCAGGGCAATTTCATGGGCTAGCTTGTAAAGGCTCCAGGGCTATTAGCCTAGTACACACCTACGAATTTAAACGGTATATGTCCTTTTCCCCACTGTAGTGTGATCCTGGAGTTAGTATATATAGTTAGGATGGGTGTGGGGGGCATTGGTGGTTTTATATTATATTATATTTCACCAAAAGCTTCAAAACAATACATTTTAAACCATAGACAAGGAAACTTACAACACCAATGACTAACTTTTTCCAGAGAACAATATAAACACAAACTTAGTGGGGGGGGCTACGCCCCCACCCACAACCCCCAATATGGAGAGCTGTGCTCCCCATACCCATTTCAACTATATATACTAACTCCAGGATCACACTACAGTGGGTTAAAGGGCATATACCTTTTACTTGCCTTACAGTACTCTACACAGTGCCAATACTTCACTTCAGTGAAATGAGATTTGGTAAAATGAGTTTTCAGTAATTTGAGCTTTCAGCAATTTGGTCAGGGTGAATTCAAATTCAGTGAAATGAGCTTTCAATGAAACAAAGTAGACTTACTTATGTATATATCTATATATATATATATATATATATATATATATATATATATATATATATATATACACACAGATTCACTTCATAATCTTGAAATACCAAAACATCGAATTTCAGTATTTCGAAACTATGAAACCGAATCCACAAAACACTGAAACTACAAAACCCGAGCCCAAAACGGTGAAATTCAAAACACCGAACAAACCGCAAACACTACACCATACATACACCACATCACCCACATCACAACATAAACCAAAACTACACACATACACAACTCATACACACATAAGCAGCCCCATGTGGGTGGCTGCACCCCCAAACCCTCCCTCCTTATACATACTAACTCAGAGATCACACAAACAGGAAACAAAAGCAAACTCACACAGGCACATTCTCCAGTCCCTCACATACACATCAAATATATCGGCACACTCAAACACACTCTAACCCACACTCAAATCCCTTACAAAACATTCACTTACCTGACAAAACACCTAGATCCACACATGGCACCACGCACCATAAACAGACAATCCTGGACATCACGTAGCTAAGGCCATAACCGCAAATTCCATATATTTGAATTTGCGATTATGAACTTTTGCTATTTTAAACATTCGGGTTTATAGTCTCGAGATACTGAAATTTGACATTTCAGTATTTCGAGATTATAAATGGCTTATATATATATAGATATATATATACATCAATTGCAATTTCAGTCAAACTTGGCACAAATGAAACCATCCGAGTGAATGCATACTTAGTTGCACACCCAAACAATTAAATAACTGATCAGGTAGACATTTCCTTTCATGTGCCACAATCTGGATACATCATTAACTATTGTATTATGTAGTCCTGCTATCAATTATAAATGTAATGGTAATAAACCTGTTTTTTGCAATTGGTACATGGAATGCAAACATAACACACCCACACACACACACACACACACACACACACACACACACACACACACACACACACACACACACACACACACACACAGCACGTAGGAAGAATGCAGTATTTCCAACATAGCTAATTCGTCCAAGAAAATCTGACCTCACTGCAAGCCATGGTCAACCATATCTGGGGCATTTTCATCTTAGATCCTAAAGAGCATCACTGTGACAGGCTTGTTAAAGCAAAATGGCTTACAGTGAAAAAAAAGATGCTTACTCTTCTAGCATCCTTAGTTTACAAACTAATGAACATGAAACATTGCACTTTTTTGAAAGCCAACTCACTGAAAGAACAATTAGTTGTTACGTTAGGTCTTGGACTTCACTGAGTCTGTGCATTCCTCAAAACAAAGTACATTCAACTCAACACAGCTTTTCAATAATTGCAACTGAAACATGGGTGTCTCTCTCAACTAACACATAAGCTACTTATCCCGTCCATAAATTCAGGCAGAGTCTCACAAAGCACCTATTCAAAGAAGCATCATTTAATTTCAGCACACAGTGGATCATCTAATAACAATCCTGTAGCCTGCTGCATTCATTCCCTCCAAACAAACATACCCAATGACACCTTCATTCACTTACTTTGGCCACAACCCTTTTTGCAGACCCAGTATACTTACTCCCTTTTCCACTCCCCCAATTTTTTCTGTTTTTTGAACATAGGTCTAACTTATAAATGTGTGCTGAACATTATATCCCTTACTAAGTGTTTGTATATCTTATTACTCTAATACTGTATGTCAAATCATTTGTTGACTACTGTTTTATGTTTAATATTTTCCTGTGCTTTGATGTTAATTCTACTTCACTTACTTTCCTTGCCTGAGCATGAAAACAACACCTCTCAACTCTACAGATTTTTGCAGAATGTTCAGATTTTATAGGTTTATAGCTGTTTACTAGGCTGACAACCACAGGGCCCTTTTTAAGTCTAGCCATGCATCCCAAATCTCTGACAGATTCTGATACCCTTGATAAGTGCAAACATGGGCCTGGGAGATGAACCATTTATAGATTACCTGTGTCCATTAGAGACATAAGTGCCAAACCTGGGTCCCATATTTTTGGTCTGTTTTTTCATAAAATTGGGTTTTTCTGGCAAATTAGTAGTAAATCATTTCAGATCGAAGTTTGAAAAGAATAACAGACATCTGAGTTTCTTCATATCCTTAAGAAAATTCATGTTAATGCAAATCCTGTTATTCTATCAACTTTCTAAGTTTGTAAGAGCAAGATTTAAAAATAGTCTGTATTTTTTGAGGCTTTGTCCCAGTTTTATTTACAGCTTTGTCCAGATGTCCTCTTGCAAGGTATGATGTGGATCAGTGCTCTAACCTGGTTAACAAAATAAAATAACAAAAAATAAAATAAAATAATGTAAAACATATTCAAAATTATATATCGCAAAAAACACTTCAGTTTCCTTAGTGGTGTACCTCCACACCTCCAGTGATGGGGAATTTAACCCATTACTCGTTTGTGATAAATTCTACCACAAATTCAAACATGCTTTATCTGAATGTTATGGAAAGGGATTTTTTAAGGTAAGTGTTGGACTGCCATTAGGAGGAAGGGGCAATGTTAGGGTTAGAATTGGCATGTATTAATAAGAATGGCACTGCACTGGACTGTATACAATGCTGACTACAGTTTTGAATTACTTGATGTCTGTTAGCTATTACACATTTAAGAGATCCTTCTGTAAATATGCCAAATGCAGTTAATTATGGTAAGGAGAAGCTGCACATTAGTCAAACTACACCAAAGTTTTGCCATATGTTATAAAAAGTTTGCCATATATTATTGATGAGTATAAACATTAACTGGGTTGTAGGAGAGGTTACAGAAAATACAGTCATAACATCTGAGAATTCAGTTCCGATTACTGGAATAGTGATCTTATGAATTTATTCACATGTCAGACAGCAGACACTGACATGATTCTTTTATAGTTTTATAGTCAGTGGTAAGAATATACTGTACCAGTTCCACACTTTTCCCCTGACTCTAGTCTTCTCTTTACTTATATGGCCATCCTGACTCATGAGTTTCTCATAACAAGGACTGACAACTGCAACTCAGCCTTGACGATCAGGTGATATTGTCGCTGCTGTAAAATGCCATGAGCCTGAAATGATAGGCCTCCCTAAACAAATGCCAATGCTCCTTTAATCTGCCAGAATTGTAGTAGCTAACACTGCATTGATACAGCTAATTCAAATAAGGTACCTATCAATCTCTTCATCAAACTTTTTTTGTTTGTTTTTTTGTAATTTGGGTCCATGCTATTTCTGTCTCACTATACCTCAGACTTTGCGTAGGCCTTTCCATCTATCGGATGAGTTTTACCTTCGTGTTTATGTTCTCTAACCAAGTAAGATTCCAGTATTGTTGGATAAATAGCATTTGCTGTCACCGAGCCAAAGTTCTGGAAAACTGCTGTTGCAACGGCAAATTAAATTCTTCCCACTTTAATTTGAGATGTCTCTGTGTCTGCCATCTTTTCTGGCAATCGTGCCTAAACAACTGAAATCTGTTACACAGCAAAAGAAATATGATCTCTGAAGGAAAACAAACAATGATTGAATTATCTTTCATGTTATAATGCTTCTATCACCATCTATGGATGTAAATTGCAGTGTAATTAAACTGCTGGTTATAATACTTAAATGGTAGCTAGCAGGAGAAGACAAAGTTTGCTTAGCTACCTCAGAGGTCTTAATGCACTCTGCTATAATGGAGAACACTGTACCCTATGGAAGTGCAAATCCAGTCAGTAAGTGATGTGTTTATGTGAGTAGACATCTGCCTCTTACTCAGCAATCATATCAGTATTTTTTCTCCACAGATAGATAGATAAAGAGACAGCTGAATAGGCAGATTACAGGTAAATAGAGATAGATAGACAGACTGACAGACAATTAGTCACATAGACAGACTAGGTTAGCTAGCTACCTCGAGAGATAGACAGATAGATAGATAGATAGATAGATAGATAGATAGATAGATAGATAGATAGATAGATAGATACATAAGATAGTAGAAAGAATGTTACTTTTGTTCGTTGTCCCCTATCCACCCAGAAAATCGGCATTTTTTTAATTATATCAAGTCTGCAAATTGAGGGGGTACTAGCCATCCTTTCAAATGTAATAAAAGAAAAGTCACCATTTGGTTAGTTATTTAGCTCCTGCTGCATTGATTATGCAAATAATGTTTCAAGGAACCTTTCACTCCTCCAATGTGACAAAGCTGTTAGAATGATGAGGCAGGTATCAAAATATTCTATTTTTTTAAACTTCTAAAGCTACAATGAAAAAATAGCAAGCTCAGATGTTGCCTATTATTGCCAGCCTGGTTGCCTTCTCTGCTGAATCTGCATGATCTCATTTTGTCCTTGAAGGGTTTTGTTGGGTTCCCAGGTTTCCTTATACATCCTAAAGATATGCTATTAGGTGAATTGTTAATCTTTTTAATTGCCTTTTAGAGTATGTGTGTGCATGTGTGTGCGTGTGTGTGTGTGTGTGTGTGTGTGTGTGTGTGTGTGTGTGTGTGTGTGTGTGTATCATGTAACGGATTGGTAAATTGATGTTGCAGTCAAGGATATCTGCCTTATTCCCACTGCTTGATCAGACAAGCTCCATCTCCTCATGACACCAAATAGAATAAAGCTAGTATCAACAATGAAATGACTTGGAAATGATTTGGAATACTTGTAGTTTCTGCACAAAACAATTATATTCCTTAAGCTCCCTGTATTTATTGTGGTTTGGCTTTTCTTTCTCCCTTTTTCTATAGTGCAGTGCACTTAATTTACTTCAGGTTTTCACACATTCTCCCACCATGCTAAGAAAAAGTGAACAGTAGGAATGAAAGCTTACCGTTTTATGCATAAAAGCATTTTTCAGATTCTTTTTTCTGCTGTGTATTAGGCATGCATATATCCAACACACAACAGGCAGAAGACAATTACTGAAATGTGCAGCTATCCTTCTGCACTGTGTGGATTAAAGGCGTTCTTGTGCCGTGCAGCTTTGGAGGTCTGCTGTGGGTAAGATCAAAGGGAACATTCAACAAAAGAGCAGTGCATTTTATTTGTTATGACGTTTTTGAAGTCTGTCAACATTTCTTTTTCTATGAAAAATTATGCCTCCAAGCTTATGCTCCACAGTACTGAAAGCGAAAGATTATAAACTCTATTATCATACAAGGAATGCTAACTAGTAAAAGAAATGTGGGGGTTGCTTGCTCCCTGAAGATAAATTACAATTATTTCCTATATAAAAAGGATTTTAACATAAACACATAAGGCCAGAATTCCCAAGGAGATAAGTAACTTGTCATGTGCTTTAAGGACTTCCTAAAATGAGTATGGTACATGCTTGCTTTATTTAAGGAAATATTCATACATTTATTTACATCTTTTGAATGCAGGTGTGTTTTTCTGTCCTTCATCAAAATTTGAAATTGCATAGCAAGAAATGCAAGCAGTCAATTTGCTGTAAGCATTGCTTAGGCCAATTCTCCAGGAAATTTACCTTAGATGAAAATACAATCATGCATTATTAAGTCCAATATGGATATGAATATATATATATAAATATATATATATATATATATATATATATATATATATATATATATATATATATATATATATATATATATCTATAGTCCACTTCATTTGACCGAAAGACCATTTGACCTAAACCCATTTGATCAAAATTTCATTTGATTGAAAGCCAGTATTCAAGGCATAAAACTGTGATTTGTCCCCCTCGCTAATGTCGTGCGACCCTGGAGTTGGTATATATAGTTAGGGGGGGTGTGGTGGGTGAAGGCCCCCACCTAGTTTCCTTTAAAAGAGGAAAATAACACAAAATGTATAGATTTTAACTGAAAATAGGTGGGGGGCTTCACCCCCCCCCCAACTATATATACCAACTCCAGGGTCGCATGACATTGGGGAGGGGGAAAAATCCCTGTTATTTGCCTTGAATACTGGTTTTCGATCGAATGAAATTTCGACCAAATGGTCTTTCGATCAAAAAAAGTAGACACGCACACACACGCCCACACACACATATATATATATATATATATATATATATATATATATATAAAGATAGATATATATAAAGATAGATATATAGATAGACACATATATATATATATATATATATATGTGTGTGTGTGTGTGTGCATGCATGCCTCTGTGTCTGCCAATGTGTGTGTGTGTGTGTGTGTGTTTGTGTGTATCTGCGCATACGCATGTGCTTATGTGCATATGTCTGTCCGTGCATGTGTGTGCGTGTGTGTGTGTGTGTGTGTGTGTGTGTGTGTGTGTGTGTGTGTGTGTGTGTGTGTGTGTGTGTGTGGGTGTGTTTAGTCCCAAACTGCCAGTCTGTAAGTATGTGCTGAATGTGTGTGTGTGTGTGTGTGTGTGTGTGTGTGTGTGTGTGTGTGTGTGTGTGTGTGTGTGTGTGTGTGTGTGTGTGTGTGTGTGTGTGTGTGTGTGTAGCTGGTGATATATAACTTTTACTTCTGTAATGCTGGATATGTAATGAAACATTAATGAAGGAGTGCTCTGGTTATTATATTATCATTTTTAAGAACTGTCACATTACATTCATTATAGCCAATGACAGTGTATTTAGCTCATAACATCACCACCATACTCACCACCAGCTAAGGAACTTTGTAGTAAGAAGAGGCTCTAATCAATTTAATGTGTTTGTTTTTAGAAAATCTGGCCACTTCCAAGCAATTATCATCTGGGGAGTTAAATGTCTGGTTAGTTAGGCTTAGAGCTGGGTTGCAAGAAAGGTTAAAGATTGTTAAATTCTACTAATGTGGCAGCCTCATGTGGTCTTGTTCCTAGTGGTAGAAGAACAACATAGGCCCATAGGTGTGTACTAGGCTAATGGCCCTGGAGCCTTTACAAGCCTAGCCCACAGAAGTCCCTGGCATCATGCCACCCAATGTTAGTCTTAGTCCCTCTATCAAGTAAAGCCACTGGAGTGATCCCCGGGGTGAACTTTCTATTACTCATCCACTCATCAAGATTTCTCTTGAAGAGAGACAGAGAGGTGCTCTGCTTGACATGTATGGAAAGTCTGTTCCAGAGCATGCACAGTCTCTTAGTGAGGAACCTGTCCCTCCAGCATGTTCTGTTGATCATGATAATGAGGTTGAGGTCTCTGGTGCGGAGGGACTGGAATTTCTTTAGATGTAGCATTTCTAACAGAGCAGAGTCAGACATGGCTTTGTAAGTCAAGCAGAGATCACCTCTAAATAGGTGATATGAGACAGAGAATAGCTGGAGTCTTTTGAGTCTGTCTGTGTAGAAAGCTTGGGAGGAAACTATTACTCTATTTTTGTTTTACTTGGATCGCTTATCTGTGTACTTAATAAAGGATTTTCAACTGGAAACAGACTGCCTACCCTGCTTGGATTACTTTCAAATACTTAATAATTCTGTGTAATATTTCATATTATATATTTTTTATTATTTTTTTGAATTAGGAGGAGATTAATTCACTACCTCTGCTACCATTATCTGATGTGATTAATATCCAGTGACTAACTAGATATATGTTTGTGTCTTTCAGCTTTTCCAGGTTAGGGGTCGCCACAGCGGAACTCCGGTCCGCTAATAATTGGCAGTAACGCACAACCTTCAATGAAGGAACGCCCATTCACGCATGTCGCCACACAGAAGACGCTCTAACTGAGAATCGAATGGGCAACGTCTAACTGTGAGGCGACAATGCTACTGCAGCACCAGCACCGCAGTGACTGACTAACTAGATATATATGGATTGAAAATCTTCCACACAGAGACGTTTCTTACACTGTTTTGTTTCATGGGTTGCTTGAGACATTGGCGATACCACAGAAATTACTTGTATTTTAGTTTCTTAAAAAAAACACTCCCTTGTGATAAACTTCACAGCACACTTACAACACTGGAAAATTCTGGTTTGTGTAAGTCATTAGACTTACTTTGTTAGCATGGATGGAAAGTGCCACAGATAAAAGTGCATGGGAAAATAAACAAGTCATCATAGCAAAGACACAGCGATGGCTCAAGTTGGACAACTCATGAGATGTAATTCCCATTTAATGAAGTTTTCTACAAGGAATGTGATTAATTATGTGAACCTCAAGGAAAAAAAAAGGAGTGAACAAGGATGAATACCATACCTACCTCATCACAGATGAGACAGTAAGGAGCACATCTTCTTCTAAAGGAAGCTGACAATAAATTAAGTCTTTATGCAGTGAAGACAGATGGTAAAACAAAGTATGTTGTCACAATTTTAAAATAAATTCTATTGCACAAAGGCAATGTGGCCTCCTGAACCAACTTCCAAATTGAATCTACATGGGAAAAGCTGTGGGCCTGATGTATACAAGGAAGAGATTTAAAATGAATACTTGCAGGAAAATAGAGCGCTATTCACACAATTTGCAGGTTATACTCTGCAGTTATTGAAGATTTGAATACAGTGTACAAAATGGTTCCTATCTGCCCACAGAAACAAAGAGTTTTTTAAACAATATTATTAAGTAGTGTTCTGCTTGTGGAGTGAGTGGTTGACCATGTCTTTTCGGGCTGCTCATGTTTTAGACATAATTCACTAAAACTTTAGCTCCAACTCTTACACATACATGCCACTTTTATCCTAAGCCCTTCATGTAATCCTTTGTCTTAGCATATGTAAATATTGTAAATAGCAGGCAATGCAGTCATGTATTAGTTGGCAAAGCAGTTGTATGCCGGATGTTCTATTACACTCTATTAAATATACATACATGTATATTTAATATGCTTTATGCTTTTGTATATAGTATATTCCATACTGTACTTATGTTATATTCTGTTAACTGCTTTTGGAGCTTTTCTCCCAGGGCTTCCACTGAAAATGGGCTCTGCTTGGCCCAGTGGACTTCCCCGGTCATCAAACTGGAAACAAATAAATAAATAAAATTTAGTGAAAAGTGCTTTGTATTTGACCTGGCTAATTTTCTCTCTAAGTGTAGTCTTCTTGTCTCTGTTGTAGATGGAATGGGTCTTGAAGGATAAGTCCACAACATAGACAGATGGATAGATAGATAGATAGATAAATAAATAAAATGGTCAAAAACCCAAAACAAGATGGTCAGACACTACTCCCACCCACCACCATGCTCAGACGTAGTATAAATGTTTAAAGTAGTTGTTTGTTTTAAACAAGTAGTTGTAATTTAAAATACCACATAGTGCTAACTACTTGTAGCAAAACCTGCAAATGGCTGTTATGTACCTCAAAAACAGATTGTATCAATTCTTCACAGATGAATCTCAACTACATTTGTAACCATGTTTAGTATGTGTCACCATATTTTAAAATTGTTCTACAGATGTTTTACATCTATGTTTTATTCTCGTCTTACGTCTTCAGATGGTCTAATGTCTATATTTTAAATGCTATGTTTTTTTAACTGTCTAATGTAAGTAAAACTTCATATGGAGCTTTTCTCCCTGGGCCTCCACTGAAAACGGACCTGTGTCCAGTCGGACTCTCCCAGTCAACAAATGTAAATAAATAAATAAATAAATAAATAAAATGCGTTCAGTCTTGAGTCACCTAGATTTATTCAAACTTTACACTAGGCCAAATCAAGTTTGTTGCCAACAATTGGAATTGTTATGTGTGTTTGTGTGTGTGTGTGTCATGTGACACTAACTGATCCTGTGGCCAGCCATGGACATCTTTCCACTTTGAATTTGTTCCTGCCTTATACCTATTACTTTTCTGAGGGTAGGCTTTCAATTTCCCTATGTCTATGAAGGTATGCTGAAAGCAGATATTGAAAGTGAATGAATGGATTTTTATGTGAATAATAAAATCAAAGTGCCATAGGCAAAGGCAAACTATTAAGTTGATAAGATGAAAAACAGGCTTCTAGCTCAAAGCTGAAGTACTGAGGTAACAAAAAAAAAACGGCAAAAATGGTCAAATAAAATGTGTGTGTGTGTGTGTGTGTGTGTGTGTGTGTGTGTGTGTGTGTGTGTGTGTGTGTGTATATATATATAACTATATATCTATATATATGAATATATATATATATATATATATGTATATATATATATATATATATATATATGTATATAGATATATCTTATCTGTTTCTATATCTAATATATATATATATATATATATATATATATTTATATATCTATATATCTATAGCTTATATATATATATATATATATATATATATATATATATATATACAAACACACACACACACACACACACATACGGATCTCCTTCTGAAGCTCAAAATCCCATATAATCAAAACTTATTTTCACAAGAGAAAAATGCCAAAACCCTGAATACCCTGGATAAGTAAACACTTGCCCAACATGCCTTTCAATCCTGGCATTGGTATATATAGTTGGAGGTGGAGGGGGTGTAGCCCCCGACTTAGGTGGGTTTTACTTAGTACGGTGCGTGTTTTAAGTTTGGGCAAGTGTTTACTTGCCCTGGGAAAAATTCACCTTTCAGGTATTCAAGGTTTTACAATTTTCATCTCACAAAAATGAGTTTCAGTAATATGGGATTTTGAGGTTTAGAAGTGTCGATCCAGATATATATATATATATATATATATATATATATATATATATATATACATACATATATTTATATATATATATATATATATATATATATATATATATATATATATACATATATATATATATATATATATATATATATAGATATATACATATATCTATATATATATATATGTGTGTGTGTGTGTGTGTGCGTGTATGTGTGCGTATTCCTCTATCTATGGTTACCATGCAGTTGGCTGACTGTAACACATCTCAACAACTGGCATGGCAAACAGGTTAGCAAAACTGTTATAATCAAGTTATGCATCTGAGTATATCAGTTTAGAGAAGCACTCACTGTGGTCATAGCTGTGCGATCACAAAGTTAAGAGGGTGTGGGGAAGGGCTCCCACCATAACTGTGAGACGATAAAGTCTCAGTGTAAATGGATTTCCTTCAAACAGTTAAGTGTTTGTGGGAGGAGTCCTGTCTTCTTTATGTGATAAATGTATTTTTGAAGTTGTAGCTTCCTAGATTGCTGATATATTCCAATTTACCACCATGTGAGCTAACATCTGTAGGAGCTGGCATATAAAGCAGTTGGATTTGATTTGCACTTTGATTCTGACGCTTGATGTTTTGTAGTGTAAATGAAGATTTTTTTTTTTAAATTGATTAGATACCTGTTTAGTAACTGATTAATGTCAATTATAAATTGTAAATCACCACCTTGTGTGACCTCTAGGATGTAGTGGTGGCAATTAGTTGTGCTTTGATGACTACATTTAACAAACTGTTATCCACAAATAATTCTGCATGTGTGTGTGTGTGTGTGTGTGTGTGTGTGTGTGTGTGTGTGTGTGCACGTTTATAACTGGATCTACTTTAGAAGATTTACTTTTCAAAATGGTGACCATATGGTCTCAACAATATGAAGTTCAACATTTTGAAATGCCACTCTTCTGAACTCGATACACACACACACACACACACACACACACACACACACACACACACACACACACACACACACATGCATATATTTGACAAAATATGTCCTTAGACTTCAAAATTGCTTCTAAGAAATAACATTTCCATGGGCATCTCCACAATGAAGTCAGCTTGGTCTTGTGGTGTCTTATTTTCTTGTGATCTTTTTTCTTCATTTAGAATTCTGTTTATGGACAATCTTCCTTATGCTCAATCTAATTATACAATAGCATATAACGTTGATTTTTAAAAGTAACTCTCATGTGAATTTAGAATGCAGCCTGCATTAAAAAGGACAAGTTATTTATTTATTTATTTGTTTTATTTATTTTACATTTGTTTACCATGAAAGTCTAATTGGGTGTGAGCCCATTTTCAGAGGAGGCCCAGGGAGAAAAGCTCTACAACATGTACAATAGACTAATGTTGACATGAGAACATTATTACAAGGACACAAATGCACTAAAGCTTATTTGAGAACATTATTAGGACTAAGATGATCCACTTATGTAATTATAAAAATCTTATACATTAGTTTAAGGAGAAAATTTAGAAAAACATTTTCATAGTGTACATGTACCTTGACTATTGTCTGTCCCTGGAACATACCCATGAGGATGTAGTCCCTATCTGCAGGGTGCCCTTTTGAAGGTCTTACAACACATTCTAAAATCAGTTACTGTTTCATGCAGCCTATGCAACATCTCTTTTTATAGCCTGGCTCTCTATCTTTGAACAAAAGGATTTGAAGGCCATTTTATTTACTATTTGTTTAAAGTCAGCTCATAATTCTGGTCTGAAAAAAAATAAAGCAGCTGTGGAAAAAATTAGCTCTGTTCTCGAAATGAAAAGAGTGTTAAGGTTTCTTTATATTTTTGTACACATTCTAGTGTCTTTGCAAACACTGTTGTCCTTCAGTGCACCTTTTTATTATACTGCAGTTCTTTTTAGAATGCCTCTCCTCAAGAGTATGACTATCCGCAGCAGTCCCTACAATTGTCTACTTTAACTCTAGCTTGTTTTCCTGCTGGTATGCAAGCTCTCCAGTGCTACAAAATAATAAAGTGAGAGGTCAGCAAGAGAAATGCAGATGTATTTTAATTCTAACTTCTCAGAAAGCTAACTTAGTCAGCTATCAGTCAGAAAATATATTAGAACACGCAGAGAATGATTCTTTACCTCCTGGTTACATATCTGTTTTAAAAGGATTTTACAGAAGATGAACATTTTATCAGTACTATACTACTGTTGTTTCACATCTCCCTAGATGAAAAGTGGACTGTGTGCAACATGTCAGATTGGCCGTGAGTTAGAAAATGCAAACAGCCAAAAGGGAAGATGGGAAAGAGTGGACCATCCTTGTATGGTTCTGGAACATATTTGCCCAGAGCTGGAAGAAAAGGTGGCAAATACAGTCCACCATCAGAAATGAGCGATTTATGCCAAGGTTTCCAGTGTAGTGTGCTCTGCTTCCTTACGTGACTAGCTACACACATGAGGTTTGTAAACAGCATGCATCCTATTATACACTCGTAGGTTGCTGTGTGTCAGAAAACACATTTGTATTTCGTGCTGTGTAATGGTACACTACAAATGATGCTGGATCTTTTCTTCATGGGGAGCCAACTTCCTTTTCCAACTGTTTTGTGTGACAAATAATTCTGTGTTGCAGGTCAACTCCTTCCTAATAGCTATGTTTATGGAACACAAGGCAGAATGCTAGGATCAATGGTTCACTGGCCCGCACTTTCACCACTGAAACTGGAAGACTAGCACAAAGTGGACATTTGTTCAAGATCAGATGCACTGAAATGAACGATTTTACTTATGCTGACCATGAATGCCAAGGAGACTGCAGGTCACATTCTTCACGGGTAGACAAAACAACAAGTAATTGAAGTGGCTTGTTTAGAATTACACAATATGTACTGCTGGGACTGACAGGGTTTAAGCACAAGCATTTAGATTTGCAGTCCAGCAGTACATACTCACTAATGTGTACTGCAGTAAAGAAGAGGTGCTGTTTCCTGTATATTTTCTCATCCCAAGAGATTTTAAACAAGGCAACAACCATCTTTTATATCAGTAGATGTCTAAGAGGTTGCAAATTCGAACAAACTACATCTATAAAGGAATGTAGCTGTTTCATTTGTTTTTAATTATATTTTTTCACTCACAAAAATATTAGTAAACTGTAAATCATAGCAAGATGGACTGATATCTGTAAATTCTTTGTAAATCATTTCCACTTTACCTCCAAAAAATGAGTCTGTACATGCACATAAGTAGAATTTTTTGAATTCTTCCTATAGAAAACAGTAAAAGTAAACTGGCAGCATAACCTTTAAGTTAAAAGAATAATCACTGAATCAGATTTTGTGTCCAGCCAAAATGTGCAACTAGTTCACATAATTTTTGTATATATAATGTATCCCGATATGTCATGGAGGAAAGATAATACGAACAAAGGATCTCTTGTTTTGTGTTCAACTGTTAATTAAGGGATGCAGAATTCTCTTGCAATGTATATTGTATTGATTTTATATTTTTACTAGCCTCAGAATATCATCAGCATACATAACTACTTTAAAGTTTGATAGACCTGATGCAAGGTCACTTATGAATAGTAATGATCTCTGGTGGACATGTGTATTTAACATACCATTGGAAGATGGTAGCCTGCAAGTTGCCTGACCTTGAGGCGCTCCTTCAACTTGAACACATACATGGCTGTTTAATGATGAATATAATCCAAAACTATTAATAAAAGGTAATGTAGAAACAGTTAACCAATTGTTAGATGAGATGTCAAACATGACATCCTTTCTACAATTTACATTTAATTTTAGTGATCATGAAATGGCCTATCTAGATGTGAAATTGAACAAGGATAATGTAAATATTAGATATGTAGCCCACATATACAGAAAATACACATATTCTAATCATTTCCTTCACTTCACCAGTAACCATCCTGTACATCAAAAGCGGGCAGTGCTGGAAGGGCAGCTCGTGAAAGCTGCCCGGATGAATTCCCTTAACCAGGATTTTGACAATGAATGTCAAAACTTGAGAAACATGTTCCTTAAGCAGGGTTATCCATTTAGTTTTTTGGATGACATCATGGTTGAAGTGCAAAGGAAGAGAATGATGGGCCATTTTAAACACATTCTGAATAGGAACATAATGGAATGTAATGGGGAGATGGCGAGTGCCATAATAGACACGAATCCTAGGATAGAAAATTAATTTAATGTTAGTTTAATAACAACTTTTTCTAAGGATGCAGGTGTCCTCAGGAACATCTTGATTAAAAACTGGGCCCTTATAAATGAAGATGCTACCCTCAGGACTAAATTAATGGATAAACCTAAAGTTACATATAGAAGGGTGCCCAACATCAAATCTATCCTGGAAAGGAATGTAAAACCTTATATACCCAACAAAGGTATGAAGAAATGTGGTAGATGCCCCTACTGTAAATTTATACAGTTGACATCAACATTAACTTGCCTGGTTGAACAATATGAGGTGCAGGGGAGATTTGACTGTAACACAAAAGGGGTAGTCTAGCTTGCACAGTGCCAGGCATGTGTCTGCTTCTATGTGTGGAAAACAGAGAGACACTTTAAACAAAGAATTTATGAACATCAATATAGTATAAATAAACAAAATACTACGAACACTTTGGCTAGACACATAATAAATGAACCAAGTCACCAGTTTAAATACTTAGTAACTGAGCAAGTAGTACCCAATTAAAGGGGGGTCCATGGACTTTGAGGTTAGAGGAGCATGAGCTTTTTTGGCAATTAAGGCTAAATGCATACTCATATCCTAGACTAAATGACTATTGCTCTTTGAAATGTATCTTAAAATTAAAGTCACTTTTAAGATAAATAAGGAATAAGAACACCGACATTTATGGTGTTTAATCCTGTTTATATGTTAACATATAAACATATTTACACACACAAACACACATATATATATATATATATATATATATATATATATATATATATATTTTTTTTTTTACATCAAACAAGAATATGTTTGTGAATGAATCGTGAATTTTTTGATCATATGACTTGATAATCACATGACTTCTTAGGGTGGGTTTGTGATGTCATGAATCAAGAAATGTATTTAAATGTTCTTTTGAATGCCTTTATTTGTCTGAAGATGTTCATTTTATTTATGTTAACAAAAGCACTCACATTAAAAGGTTTTTAAACTATAACTTGGATTATTGGATTACTTCCAACTTTGAGGTGCCTGGATTCCTGTTTTGGATTATTTGCTTGTGTTTTTTTCCTTCTGAGTCTGTTTTGGTGTTTAATGGTAATGCAAATTAGTTTACCCCATCACACATATATCTTACAAGAGGGTCTAAAAAACAAATGACTGATCCCAAAGTTACTGATTAAAACTCAGTGCCAAGAAATAAATTATTATGCCTTTTAGGAAAACTGCCTCCCAGGCTAATTACTCCACCAATAAGAAACCCCTAAGAGTAGACCTAGTTCCATCAGTAAGACACCGTTAAGGGTTGACCCAGTAATCAGGGATGTGGTAAACTATGTAGGCAGTTATCTGGCCTTTAACCAGCAAGAAAATCATTCTATTTCACCCAGTTTATAAGTAAGGTCATGACATTCACATCCAAGGAAGTCACAATGCCACTTTATTTGGCCATTATCAGACCCATCATAGAGTATAATGTCCCCTTCACAATGCAGGTGAGCAGGCATATACAACAGTTGGAATGCTCACAAAGGTTCCCTTCCTAAAAATACAGGGTATAAACACACTGTCCTATACAGGACACATCATAGCCCTATCTCTATACCTGGTCTTTTACATGCTACTGAGAGGTGATCTATGCCTAGCATACAAAGCATCCTTGGATCCAGCTCTGATGGAGCTTTGCATAAATTAACACATGTTAGTGAGACATATATGTGTCTTACACATCCACATGCTCAGAAACAAGCTCTCCATCTATGTGAAACAGAGTCCATCCTTATCCTTATTTAAGTGTAACCTTGATCATTGGATGGGAAATTGGAAATTTTACACAGCTCATTCAACGCCTGCCTTCCCTTAAACCTTATGCCTCCTCCAAAGCATTATTCTGCATGTATTGCTCACACAATTCACATTTTTCTAAATAATTTGCTCCTACCTTTCTGTAAAGATGCCACTTCTAATTATTTTATCTCTGTTACTATATCCAGCACTTCTGATACAGTTGGTTTAGACTTTGATTTTCATTTAATAGCCATTGTTCTTTTGTTTTTTGACAGCCACCAGAATTAAACTCAGGAAGGCCTTACTATATCTAGACAATTCTGATTCTGTATCACAGCTCAAAAAATAATTTCCTTAGTTACACCAGTTTGCTCACACTGTATTTCTGTCAGAGTAGTCTGCAGGGAATATTTAAAGTCTGCCAACTCATTACATTCCCTAAAAGTATGTTTCCAATTACATCTTTTTTTTTGCAATCTGAGGAAAACATTCTTTGGAGTCTGCAAACGCTTCCGAGCAAAGATCCTAAATCTTCTAAACTTTGTTGTGTATTTGGGAGCCATACATATATCCTTTCATTGTTGCTTTGTTAATTGCTTATCCAGTCTCTCTTCCCAATACTTTCTAACCACATCTGATGAATTCCTATAGTTATAATGCAATATTTTATACGCCTTACTAATTATCCCTTTTTAACATCAGCTTCTGTTCTAGATTCTACTAAAAATTCCACCATTGCTGGTCTTTCCCTTGGTGAAAGTGTGCATCCTTTTTTCATAATAATAATGTTATGTGCAAAGCTATCGTACAGCTTTGAGATAGTTGCTCAAAACATTTTTCTTCCATTGACTGATAGGAATTTACAACCATTTAAGTGATACATGATGTATGACTTGTATAACAGGTATATAACATTTCCCTTAAATCCTTAACAGCATATTGGTAAGTGAAAATGGATGTTTGGCAGAGTAAGATGTGAAGTCAGGTAAGAGGAAATCATTAGCGAAAAATTAATCGTGAGAGACGAATTCTGTAAAATTCTTGGAAGGAATAGCTCTTGAAGGTACTCATTGCAGTATGGTGAGACTGGCATATTCCAAATGACTGTAGAATAAGTTTTTTTGTGTCAGAATGAAACAATAAACAGGAATATTCACAACTGCATGTAGTATGACAATATCAAACTCCTCTCACAGTTTGTTAAATTACTGGAGAGATTGATACGTAAATGAATATTCAGATGGGAGATGAGAAGCTTGGATTCAAATCAGGATGTATCCTACATAACGCAATGACTGCAGTGAAACAAATAGCACTGAAGAAGCTGGGGACAGAGAAAGAGTCCAACTGGGCAGTCCTAGACTTGGAGATATGCCAGAAATTCAGAATTTGACAGTCCTGCAATGGATCAAAATCCTGGAAACACTAGCAGAATTAGTGCAGTCTATGTATAGGGACATAATGACAGATGTATAAAAAGTGTTTGATTGACAGATGGGTCCCCAGTGGGAGAGGCTGTATATCAGGTCTTAGCACTGAACCGACTGCTGTTCATAATGATGATGGTCTGTATCAGTAAACAAGTCAGAGAGGACAGATGGACAAAGTCGCCATATGCAGATGATGAGTACTACAGAAAGACTTAAACCAAGATCTTCAGCAAATGTTAAGTAACTGGAATGCAGAGATGAAGGCACATGGGATGAATCTTAGTACAGATAAGTAAGTGGTCATGGCAACAAATGGGGAAATCAGAAGAAGCCTAAGCTAAGTTATATGACAGTGGAGAAGGAAAGTCCAAATGATGAAGTGAAAGTTAGAATCAGAGCTGCTGCAGACAGATGTCAGAAAGTCTCAAAATAAATCTATGTCAAAGTCATCGGACTATAAGGTGTGCAACAGAGTGGTGTAACCCGTGCTTCTGTATGGCAAAGAAATCTGGACAGCAAAGGCAGAGCAGCTGAGGAAGTCTGAAATTGTGGAGATGAAGTGCTTGAGATGGATAGTAGGATTCACTCTTTGGGACAGATGAAGTAATAAGGGCATTAGAGCAGAAGCACATGTAACCTCAGCTACATTGAAAGTCAAAGGAGAAAAGATTATGGTGGCTCAGTCCTGTATTTTGAAAAAAAAAAAAAAAGATTTAGGAAAGACAGGAAGAAGGAAAAGATCGAGATGCTTATGCGGGAGATGAATATATTGCATGAGAGAAGTCCTGAGACAGTCAGGCATGGCTATCGACTATTGACAAAGCTAGGAGAGTGGCTCTGAATAGCAAGAAGTGGTGACAGTTGATACAGCACCCAGATCCCATATCAAAACTAGAAAGGGGGCCATTAATGATGATGATAATGACGCTGATGATGATGATGCCTATATTACTGAAGCAGAATAGCCTGGTCATCAGGTACAGCAGAACCTGTACCTGCTTCTGCTTCTTTGTGCAGAGGCTTGAACCAGCCTAAGAATTCTGCTTAATTCTGCATAATCAGACTTCTGGTTTAGTAAATGTTCTTAATATAGCCTTTCACACTCTGCTAGAAAGTTGCCACTTTCATTTAGTTACAGATTCTTCCTGTGGTATCCCAGAGGCCCAGGTTCTATATGTTGTTTTATAAATCACAAACATGGGGACAAAATGCTCCACACCGGAAGTATATCCCTCATTGGTGAGATCAGATCATAAACTAATCTCACTGGATATCCACATCCCGCCCCCACCCCAAACAAAAAAGACCACAGTGAAGAACTTCTCTAAAGCAAACTTCACACTACTCAAGACTGGTGTGGTATCCTTCAAGGCCCCCGAGGAAGTGGAAACCACAACCCAAGCTGCGGAAGCCCTTAGAAATGCCTTCTACAAACACCTCCAGGACTGCATGGATCAGGCAATCCCTAATAAAACCAAGACTCTTTCCACCAAGGGCAAACGTCCAGTCTGGTGGACCCCAGCCATAAACAAACTTTACAATAAGAGGAGAAAGCTGTTACATTATAGAGCAAAATCCATAAAAGAGAAGACACCTTTGATCATTATTAGTAAAAAAATACGAGCTCTCATAAAATCATCCAAGGCCAATTTTGAGAGAAAAATTGCCATAGATTCAAAAGACAATCATAAGGCCTTATTCAGCTATGTTAGAAACCTGGGGGGAAACTCCCAGATATGCTCAGAATTAGTCCAAAATGATACAAAAATCACTGAACCCACAGACATTGCCAACATACTGGCAGACAGGTTCAGTGCAAACTTCACCCCCCTCCCCCAAAAGGAGAGATAACTATCCCAGCGGAGTGCAGCCTCCCAGACATCTCCAATGCGCAGGTGAAAGCTGCTCTCTCTAAAGCTAAAAACACAGCATCAATGGGACCGGATGGTGTCCTCGGCTGTGTGCTACACGAACTCAATGAGGAACTAAACCCGCACATAAGGCAGCTGTTTAATCTTAGCCTTACAACAGGATACGTGCCCAAGGAGTGGCGTACGGCAACTGTGGTCCCACTCCACAAAGGCGGTGCCTCTATGGACCCTGGTAATTACCGCCCCATAAGCTTAACAAGCCTGGTCTGCAAAGCTATGGAGAGGATCATAATGGAACTCATAAACAAAGACATAGGGGACTTGCAGACATTGGACCCGACCCAGTTTGGCTTTGTCAAGGGCAGATCATGCCTTTTGAACTTGGTCGACTTCTTCGAAACAGTCACCAAGGCCATTGATGAGGGAAAGGCAGTCCATACAGCCTACCTTGACCTTGCAAAAGCTTTTGACACAATACCCCACTCGGGTATTATAGAGAAACTTACCAGCTTAAATGTAAACCCATATGTCACAAGATGGGTTGCAAACTGGCTAAAGGACAGAACCCACAGGGTTAGAGTAGCTGGCGCCATGTCAGACACCAAGCCGGTCACAAGTGGTGTCCCACAGGGCTCAGTCCTTAGCCCCTTGTTGTTCGGCATCTACTTCTCAGAAGTACAGGCTAACATAGGAGGACTATGGCTGACAAAGTTTGCAGATGACTGCAAACTGGGAGCCATAGTGGAAAGTACATTGGACACAGATATCCTTCAGAGGGGTCTCACGGAAACTGATAGCTGGTGCCAGAGCCATGGCCTGAAGTTAAATGCCAAAAAATGTATAGTCATACCCTTCGGGAAAAACAAGGTAACCCCAAGCTACCATATAGGTGGCAATCCACTAAGCACAGAAGAGGTTATCAGGGACCTGAGGACCCAGGTTGAGAGTGGCCTTTCTTTTGACACTCACATTGCTAAAGTGGTTAGAAAAACCTTCTACATTGCCCACCTGATCATGAAGGGATTCACATCCAGATCAAGTGAGGTTATTGTTCCCCTGTACTCTTCACTTATCAGACCAATGATCGAGTACAATGCCCCATTCGGGATGTATCTCACCTGACACCTGCAGCAATTGGAGAGACCCCAAAAGTTCCTCACCAAAAGGATAAAGGGACTTATCTGTCATATGCTGCCAGACTGAAGAAACTCCAGCTCTATTCAGTCGCATACCGTCTGCTCAGAGGTGACCTGTGCCTGACATACAAGGCCATGTCCAACCCGGAATTAATGGGCATGCTCCACCTCAAAAAATCCAAATCTACCAGATCCACTAGAGCAAGCGACTTAAACCTTAGCACGGATATAAATAGGACATGCTGGAGGGATAGATTTGTCACCAGAGACTCCCTATGTTATGGAATAAAATCCCGGTCCATGTGAGGCAGAGCACCTCGCTGGCTCTGTTCAAGAGAAATCTTGACCGGTGGATGGGAGATCGTAGGTTTACCCCGGGAATCATCTCTGTGTCACTGCTGGACAGAGGCACAACAAACTAACGGGCACAGTATTTTTTAACATAAGGGGTGGCGTAAGCCACAAAAACTCTGGGCTAGGCTTATAAATGCCTTAGGGCAGATAGCCTAGTATAAACCTATGAACCTATGAACCTAAATATTCCTGCCTAACAGAATGAAAAAAGGTAGGATTAGAAGGCTATAGTGTTATATCTACAAGCAAATCAATAAGTGAAAGGTTTAAAGAAGTACAGACTTTCTCTTATGTTTGATCAGGCTGCATATGTGCATGTTATTATCCTTAGATGTCTCATAAGCCTAACAAGCACTTGAGAAAGAGTAACACCACCGAGTTGCTAAAATAAAATCATTGAAACTAGGCTATAACTAAAGAAAAATGTTGATAAGGACTAGTACAGAATCAGTACTGAAAGGAGAACATGAATCTGTTGAAAAAATACATCCATAGTGCAGCACAGTATGAAATCTAAATGGGGTGCCTTGTCTTGGTATGAAATATCTCCTTTTAAGTAATATGACATTTGACCACAGCAGATGTTAAGCTAAAGGGTGAAACAAAAGAAATATAAAAAAAATAGGAAATTTTATTCAGTACTTACCACTGACATCTATTTGTATTGTTAGCAAAAACAGCTGGTACAGCAGTAATAAAAGTGCCTATGATGTTGTTTGAATACAGGCATTAAGTTGTATGTTGAGGTTGTGTCATAGCCACCATCTAAATAATGCGAGGCATTGCGAAGTAAAATACAATAGCTAGAGTTGCTATCACATATTTAACTTTTTCATACAAAATGTCTGCTATTCTGGATATTAAAAACAAATCAATGGGTTCAAAAGGGAATCACAGCACCTTGAAGATATTTTTGATATATAAACTGAAAAGGAGGCACACTGTGCTGGACTGTGGTAATAGAAAAAATAACAGAAAAAAGTTTGTACTCCTCACTCAGAAACAATATTTTAGATGAAACACACATGGTAATCACAGTTTCAAAGATCCTAGAGAAAGTGTAAAGCAAAGGTGTTAATTTAAGTTAGAGCTACAAAATCACCTTCCCCTACTGATCATTGTCTGGAATTCTTGATGTAATGTATCAAGCAGAGGATGGAAATGCATAATTACTTTTATAGATGAGTGAGATATGTGTGCCTGACAGATGTCACCAGATTAATTACTTGTTTTTTATTTATTTATTGCTGTTCAAAGAGCAATCCAAATTGCTTGTGTAGAAAATACCTTTAGCTACTCTTAATTAGCACAAGGTAAGCATTTGGAACGGATGATGAAATGTACCACGTAGAGTGGTTATCTTTTTTTTTTGACTTCTCTTGATTTCTCTGTTTTATTAAACAATAAACATCTTTATTAAAATATCACTTATGACATTAGCAATCGTGCTGCGGTAGCATTGTCGCCTCACAGTAAGACTCTGTCCGGTTCGATTCTCAGCTAGAGCATCTTCTGCGTGGAGACATGCGTGAATGGGCATACCTTCGTTGAAGGTTGTGCGTCAGGCCTGGCAAGCTGGTACATAAAAATCAACTGCCAATCATTAGCGGACCGGAGTTCCGCTGTGGCGACCCCTAACCGGGAAAAGCCGAAAGACACAAACAGACATTTATATAAATGAAAACAAACCATATTGACATAATTTTAGATGCAAACATTATACATCACTTAAAATCTATCCAGTCACTGTCAGTCAAACATTACATAGCTAATTCAAATCCTGCCTTTTTTTAAGCCTCATTCCTTGTCTGCATGTATTGTTCCCACAATTACCATTGATTAGGGATTACTTAGCTTTATCAGCAAAGTTGCTATTAGAGAAATCCTCTGCTAGTAATTAATTTTAAATGTCAGACAACAATGTCACCTTAATAATTGACTGATTTTATGTACACGGTGACCTGCAAACAGTACTTTGCACATATGTGCACAAAACACAAGCATATGACTTTGTTGTTGTTATTTGTCTTTCGGATTTTCCCGGTTAGGTGTCGCCACAGTGGAACTCCGGTCTGCTAATGATTGGCAGTTGGTTTTTATGGTGTCGAGTTGCCAGCCCGATGCCCAACCTTCAACGAAGGCACGCCCATTCAACGCATGTCTTTCAAACACCCACTCGACCACGGAGAGGACATGCAGACTCCACACAGAAGGCACTCCCAACCCAAGCTGAGAATCGAACAGGGAGAACCTCTTGCTGTGAGGCAACAATGCCACCGCTGCATAATCATATGAGTAGTTTGTCAAAAGGTCTTCCTTTAGTAATACAGTGCCCAGACCAGGGGAAATGCAAACTTTTCCTTCCACAGGAGCTCAGAAAGTTTCCTTCTAACTTCCAGTCATTGCGTCATGACACTTCTGCAAAAACCGAGTTATAAACTTTTTGGACAAATCAGAGCTGTAACAAGGCTGGGGGCAAAGGGGACAGCTACACTGGACACAAGCTATTGGGGGTGGTATAGGCATGAAAAGATGGCGGGGCTGTGCAGTACAGGCTTCATAAATGAATGCTGACACTGCTTTGTGGGCATGGCTGAAGCATCAAAACTCTAAGGGCTTTGTAGTATAATTGTGGCAACTCACTTTGTTACACTAATAGTGTTTTTTTTTTTTTGTCTCTATAGATTTGTGTTGATGGGGCACCATTTCAGGTATCTGCACATAAAGGGGCCAAATTTATTTTCATTGGGCTTGACAGACTTATTAGGGGTGCTAATAATAATAAACTGTGTTGGAAAGACTTTTATCTAAGAACGAATGGAAATGAATTATCACATTATGTGATTTACTTTCACCAGGGTTGAACGGATATTTCTTATTTAATCACTAGGTGCTTTTCATATTATTGGCACTAGATGTCAGTATATACCGAAGAGACTTTGCTTATGAGTGATAGTTTCTTGTAGTTTTCGAACATTACCATGATTAAATGTTATTTATATCATTAACAAGCACTTATATAGATAGCTAGATACAGATAGACAGATACTTAGTTTGAACTAAACACTTTTTTACTTCTTTACTGTCTCTGATATGCAGGGACACCCTTCATTTTGGCTCAAAAGTTAGTTCTGTCCATCCTATAACTATTGATTGAAGGAGAAAATATGATGGATTACACTTAATAAATGATGAAAATAAGTCGAAAACTTATTTTACTTCAGGAAAATGCGTACTTATTCACATTATCGTATTCTGCCAGTTTCTGAAGGTAATATTATTAATATCTGCTTGAATGAAAATAAAGTATCTAAATAATGAAAAATATTGAAAAAAAAGTAATATTACTAATGTTTTAAAGTGTTGCCTACTGTCCTAGATTTTTTCCTGGGCTTGCCCCTATCTTTAGATGCAAGAATTTGAAAGCTATATTGCTCGTATCATTTGATATTCATTATGTAATGGTCATTTCTTTCTTAGATAGTATTCTTAGGGGCTTTGGTGTAAACTAAATCCGTTTTATTATCTTTGCTTCACATCTACTGGAGGCTGTGCAACTGTTGCTGTCTGCAGTAAATATGATGGTTAGGTAACTACAGTATAGCTATTTTTATGGGTTGGTTTTCTGATGCAGGTCTTTTTGGGACAATCTGCACAGCACACCTGATGACCCAGTTGTAGTTCTGGTACAAATGCATATTTATCTTTCAGATTACAGAAGGGTTTGTAATTGGGGAGGCACTCTACACTTACTCCTTTACAGATATAGAGAATGAGGCTCCATGATTCCTCACGGAAGCCAAAATAGAAATCCTAATACTATTCTCTGAATTAAAAAAAAAGAATGCTGTGTTCCCTATGTTGTAACATTTTGGAATTTGACAATGTAAAACTTCAAAACATAAGAGTATCCCACTAAAGTGCATGGGTCAATGTGTCGCAGGATCAGCTCCACTTTAATGATGTAATTTAATGGGGGGAGGCCCAAATGCCTGCCATGTGACTTCTGACATCCAAGTGGGGCTGCTGACAGATATAAGAGGAGCTGGTAGTGGATGAGACATCCTCTTTCATGCAGATTATGCTTTCACACTTCATTTTGTAAGCTCACATACCCATCACTTTTGTAATGTTACTCCACAGGATGTCATCCATTTATTTTGGGGTACCTACCATGTAAGTTCTGATAAACATGAGGTACATAGCTCTTAACTTCCATCTCTGAAATGAGGAACACTGGCCCTTATAATGTGGAACAAGTGGGCAAAACATGCAACACATACTAACAGCTTACTAACAACTTCAGCTAGGAAGGTCATACAATAATTAAAACATGCCGGTTTTACTCATACAAAAGATCTTTTAATGAATTAATATGATTCTTTTCTATTTACCATGGATATCAGTTAAAATTTTCCTAATAATGAATGTGTGACAGAGCCTTCCAATGTGAAATTTTGAGGAACGTGAACTTTTTAAGACCCCAAATGAGGTACACTCCTCGTAAAGAGGTACACTTGAGAGGTATGATGAGGTGCTGGCCACAGATGCAGGAGGAGTAGTTGTGGATAAGATATCCCCTTTGACACAGAACATGCCTCCAAACCTTGTTTTTTTGTGTATACTAGGCTAAGAACCAACAGCAAATAGGGAAACAACCTCATAAAAAGAAGCAGTAACAACTAGCAATAACAAAAAGTAAATGAAGTCCACATGCAAGGATCACTTATCACACAAAATAAAAAAAAACAGATATCACACCTTTATAAACACACATATAACTTTAATATACACGTTTATAGTGTAACAAAAAGAGATACTGCCAGCACAGCTATCTGGAATTTTATGAATAATTATATGTTTGTGAATATCAACATGATTATATAAGATGTCTGTGTTAGAACTGTATACCATGTATATATCAAACTTGTTTGTGCAGACATGTGTGTGTTGAAAAAGGTTTTTGCAAAGTGATTGAAAATGTATCCACAGTGTGCCCTACTGGAATAGAACAGAAATGTACATGCACTATTGTAACTGTTTAAATGTCTGTATTTTAAAAGTGGAAACTGGAACACAGGAGGTTAACTTCAGTCCAGCAAAACTTCAGAAAAATAGCTGAAATTACTTTATGGCATCAAGGAGACACAATGTCTGTGCTGAGAAGTTTTCTGTATTGTCTTTAAGGTAAAATAATTACTAATTTTGAAATGTGTAAGAAGGTAATTGTTTTATGACTTCTGACATTTGTCAAAGATCCTAGGAAAAGCCCTTGTCCATGTATTTTCACAGGTATATGCTAAATACTACAAGCTGCTATCAATGGTTGTTTTGGGGCATGGGAACTAGGTGTCAGATGGCAAGCAATGATGTCATTCTACAAGTTATCTCAGCAGTAATATTTGAGATATGAATTTAAGAAGTTTGTTAGATAGAAACAGCATTCTGTATTCTGTCTTGGACCTGGTAACAAGATCCATTCACCACACATTTGCTTTTCTCTTAGGTAAATTAACTAGGGTATAGTAACTCTTTTAGATTCAGTCAGGAATATAATTAAGCATAGTTTAGATGTTTATTTATTTGAGACCGTCCTGCAATGTTGTTTTAAATATTTTCTGTGTTTTTGAACTCTGATGTCACTGCACATATATACTGAGTATTTTGTTGCTCTTTTAATATTTATTATTAAATATATTTAAACCTTTCATTGTGGCTGATCTGTCTAGAGATATTTGAGTTCTGAGAGTACTTGCATATTTATTTGGTGACACCGTGTTGGCCACTCTTAATAGCCTTGTTCTTGGTCAAACTACCATTTGTATTAATAGTAACATTACACAGTAAGATTGGATACCCTTTGTTGAGAGCCTTAAGGTAGCTGGCAGGAGTGACTGGTGGCAGTGGAGACTACCTTATAGTCTGGGCAGAAGGGGCTATAGCTAGTAAACCTCTGCCAGCCTTTCCCAAGTGTGTGTGTGTGTGTGTGTGTGTGTGTGTGTGTGTGTGTGTGTGTGTGTCTGTGTGTGTGTGTCTGTGTGTGTGTGTGTGTGTGTGTGTGTGTGTGTGTGTGTGTGTGTGTCTGTGTGTCTGTGTGTGTGTGTGTGTGTGTGTGTGTGTGTGTGTGTGTGTGTGTGTGTGTGTGTGTCTGCGTGTATGTGTGTGTGTGTGTGTGTGTGTGTGTGTGTGTGTGTGTGTGTGTGTGTGTGTGTGTGTGTGCATGTGTGTCTGTAAATCAAACCTCAAAGAATGTGTGTGTGTGTGTGTGTGTGTGTGTGTGTGTGTGTGTGTGTGTGTGTGTGTGTGTGTGTGTGTGTGTGTGTCAGCTTCTTGGGCAGGGATGCAAAGCACTGGTTGGACAGAGAGGGTGCTGGAGGCCTTGGCTTGATCACACAGCTGAGATAGCTGTGCCAGTGGAGAGTCTCATTGAGGATTCGGAGAGAGGTAGAGGAACCAGCCCCAGACTGACTGTGGTCTCTGTGTGCTCTTAAGGGAAATTGCATTTGATGCAGATAGCTGGATTTGGAAATACTGTGTGTGTGCACTTGTCATCCTCTCAGTGTATCTCCCCTACTGGTGCAGTGGTGAGGATTGAAGGTCCTTGATTACTTGTCCAGTGGTGGGTCATCACATATAGTATACTGGGCTAATGACCATCAGGGCCTTTATAAGCCCAGCCATGCAATCAAATCCAATGGTCTCCTTATATATTATGAGCATTCCTTAGGTGGGAGTAAGTTAGTTAGGAACTTTCTACAGGTTATATGGGGGGAGGGGTATGTTAGGTTGGGCATTACTGGCCGCATCTGTCTATCACAGACATGGGGGCCAGACCCAGGGTGGATTTCCAATTTGCCAACCATTGGTTAAGGTTATGTTTAAGCAGATAATTTGTAATCTAAATCGAATGGAAGTATTTTGGGTTGTACTTCTGCAAGCATGACAACTTTGTACCTGACATGCATACAGTACTTTGGTCAACATATAGGTGGCACTATGAAGACAGCTAGTGCCAGGGAATGTCATCTCCACCTGTATGTTAGAAGTGCCACATGAATACAGAAGAAGTTTTGACACATAGGTGGTGATATGGGGTTGATATATTCATAGGTCTTCAGAGACTGTGACATTTACTCGGGCTGACTCCAAATACATCATGCATAGATAATGGAGTTCATTAACACAGTGCATTTCTGAAACTTCTGCAGCTAGGAAATTCTGGCATAGGATCTGGATTGTCTTAGGCATGCACCATCCCCTCCCCTTGGAGGGCAGACCAGAAAACTAGATTCAGGGTAGCTTTGCTGGATTGCAGATGCTCTTTGCAAATTTACCTTCTCTCTTTATTTACTTATTTCACATTTTATTTCACATTTGTTAACCGGGTTAGTCCAAATTAGTTTGCAAACAAACCCATTTTCAGTGGAGACCTGTGGGGTAAAGCCCCTGCAAACATAAGTAAAGAAAATGTGACAATATACAACTATTAAATAACAATCACAATACAAATTAATTGTAACAAAAAAAAGGTTATTAACTATTTGCATTGCATTGATAGTAAGCAACCCATTTTCAGTGGAGACCCAAGGGGAAAGAGTCCCAGCAAATATAGCAAAGATAAACATACAGGACAAAAACTATTAAAAATAACAATGCAAATACGAAATTAATTATAAAGAGAAAAACAAAAGAAAAAATTAAGAACATTAAGGGTTGCACTGATAGCAGTGGTCTAAATTTACTAAATATAAGAGTAAAAACAAAAAGATAATCGTTCAAAAGAAGGAAAATGTACAGACATTGATAGGAAGTGGGGGGAGATAAATAGTATGGAGAATAGGATGGGGGAGAGAAAGGAGGGGGCAGTAGTAGGCCTATAGTAGTAGAGCTGAGGGTTTAGGAGGTTAGTTTAAACAGAAGTTACTAACAGAGAAGGAAAATTAGGAGATGCAACAGGTTATACAATAGGACAGACTAAGAGTACATGTGGTCAAGGCAACGGCATAATTTCAAGTTTAGTAGATGGTATTTAAGCTCCTTTTTAAAACAGGAAAATGAAAGGTTGGATCTAATATGGAGAGGAAATTTGTTCTAATTTAGTAAGGCAGAGTGTTTGTAAAGTAGTTTGCCAATATTCCTTATGGGTTTATAAACTGAGAGAAGATGCTGATCAGCACTCCTGAGAGGATGGGGTGGGGGGGGGTGTAGAGAGTAACATGGAAGGTGAGAGCAGGGCAGCCAGAGGGGTTGTTGAGCATGGATAAGGTAGTGTGGAGTAGCGATTGTAGGAGAAGGTGTAGAGATTCCAGCCACTGAAGTTTGTTTAGTGAGAGGCAGTGATTTCACAAGAGTGGTTGGTTTAGAATAAATCTGGCAATTTTGTTGTATGTTTGTTCCAGTTTCTGCATTGGGGTAGTTTGGATACTGGTGAGGATGGGGGATGCGTATAGAAGACTAGGTAGGAGAAATGCCTTTGCAAGAGTGCATTTAGTGACAGTAATGAGGAATTTTTTTGTTCCTATAAAGCAGTCCACGTTTTTGGTAGGTTTTTTTAGTGGCCTGATGTATGTGCAAGTCAAATTTTAGTCGGTCATCAATTATTACCCCAAGGAGTTTGGTGTGTGAGGCAGGGGTGATAGTGGTACCATCTAGGGAGGAAAGAGAAAAGTTGGATTTATGGTGAGAGGGTGTCGGAGGTAAGAAGAGAAGGAGTTGAGTTTTTTTTTCGGGTTAAGGATTAGTTGATTATTTCTGGGCCATTTTTCAACAGAAATAAAGGAATTCTGTGTTAGTGTGTGTAATTCAGAGATAGTATTGGAGATAGAGACGAGAGTAGAGTCATCTGCATATTGTTTTACAGATGAGAGACTGTAGGATTAATGTAGGTTGTTAGTAAAAATGTTGAAAAGGAGCGGTCCAATTATGGAGCCTTGGGGTACTCTTGTTTGAACAGCAAGGAAGGGTGAGAAAGCCTGCTGTCATCTAACAGCTTATTTTCTGCCAGTAAGGTAGGACTGGAACCAGCCAAGAGTAGAAGGAGAGAGGTTTAGGTCTGAGAGTTTAAGAAGGATGGGATGAGACACAGTGTCGAAGGCTTTAGAGAGCTCAAGGAATAGATAGGAGATGAGGTGGCTGTTGTCCCTATCTTCTGAAACCTTTTGAGAAAAGGATAGTAAGGCAGTCGAAGTACTGTGTTTAGGGTGGAAACTATGTTGCGAGGGGGTACGGAGATTTTCGTGAATGAGATAGGACAGTAGTTGAGTATGTATACATTTTTCAAGGATCTTATAGAGCGGTGAGAGAATAGTGATTGGTCTATAGTTAGATGGTTCAACAGAGTTGCCACCTTTGTGCAGAGGAGTGGTATAGAAGGATTTCCATATTTCCGGTACAGTAGATTCCTGAATGGAGCAGTTGATTAAGATAGATACAGGATATGCAATAGAGTCAGCATCAATTTTCAGAAATTGAGGGGGGAGTTTATCAGTGGAGGGAGTGCATGGTTTTAGTTTAAGAAGCAGGGATTTGATATATTTAGTAGAAACAGGTAGCAAGGTAAAAGGGTGAAAGACAGAGGAGCATAGATGTTTAGGGGGAGGTTAGGGTGACACATAAGAGTTGGGATGAGCAGAGTTACCAGAGGGTAGGAGTTTGCAGATGCTTTCTATGAAGTATTTGTTGAGTAAGTCTGCAGTTTCAGAGGGATAATGATAGGGGAAAGGCTTAGGGATGGTAGGAAAATCAGTGTGGAACAGATAGTACTCCAGACTTTTTTGGGGTCATTTGGGTGAGAGCTTTGAAATTTAGTGAAATATTGGCATGTATCCAAAATAATAATTTTTATACATGATTTCTGAGTTGCTTATAACCTCAGAGAAAGGTGGGAGTTTTAGTGGTTTGCCATTTCTTCCATAGAGCATCTCTTTCGTGCATCAAAGCACGAGTAGCTTTGGAGAGCCAGGGTGCAAAATGCGAGTTGGGGCAAGAGAGAGTTTAGGACAACAAGGAAAATGTGGTTGAATTTAGTAACAGCATCACTGAGTGGGAGAGTTTTTAGGAAAGACCAGTTGATGGCAGAGAGTCTATAGTTAAAGTTTTTAGGGAAAAAGGTAGTCAGTTTTCTACAATCTCTGTAGAGATGGGGCTTAGAGAGATGAGGAGAGTGCTTTAAGATAGAGATGGGAAATGGTCACTAATAGAGTCAGAAAAGGTAGAAGGGTCACAATAGTTGTTTGGGGAGATGGTCAAGATCCAATCAATTGTGGAACCAGTAGCGTTTTTACTGTAGTGGGTAGGGATAGTGATGAGTTGTGAGAATCCATACAGGTTTATGAAATGTTGAGGCGAGTCACCAATAAGGAAGTTCCAATCTATATTAACATCTCCAAGAAAGATGGTTTCATAGGGGATGGAGGTGTTTATTCAGGAGAGTATAAGTTCAAGGATAGGGATGTTTTTACCTGGGGAGACATAGATAGAGGCAATAGCAAACTTCCTATAGTTATTGATATGGCAGTCTAGGAGCAATAGTTCAGCAAGGGAGAAACTAGGCCGGATGATGTCTATAGGTGTTAGCGTCGGTGAAACAGAGTGCAAGATAGCCACCCCACAGCCTTTTTTGGGTATCCAATCAGACCTATAGATATTGTATTGATGTGGAAGAAATTCAGAGGAATTGATATGAGGTTTTAGCCAGGTTTCCGATAGGGCCAAGATGTGAGGTTTTTGTTGGGCCAACCATGCATGAAGTTCAGACATTTTGTTGCTTAGGCTTTGGATGTTCATTGCAGAGATAGAGAGATGGGTGAGGCTGGAAATATTTGGGGATGCTTTTGGGGGGACAGCAGATGAAGGTGGAGGGGGAGTGGAGACAGGGGAGTGAACGGGATTGGGATGGATGTCATCAGAAACCAGAAGAGCATAGACAAGATGGAACAGGTTAGGTTGGTCAGTAAGGGGAATGGGGTACTTGAGTTTGGGCTTTTTGCCAGTGTGTTGTAGAGGGAACCTAAAGGTATGTTCCCTGTACAACCCATATTGTTGTCTATGTTATTGCACAGTGCCCAAGGCTGAATAAGAATCTTGTGGCCCAACAACATCACAGATTTAACCACACTTACTCATTGCATTTCACAGTCTTTATTGCATGTGCATGGGCAAGCATGAGTCGGTTTACTTTAGTTACAGGGAATGGAGGCAAAAAATAAAGCAGAAAGAGTCCTATGGCTGATCAAAATGGTGACTCAGTTTGTTACACAGCACAGTAAAAGAGAGCGTAACAAACATTTTTATATTTGTAACCTACACTGTATAATTGCTGAGAGAGAAAAGCTTTTGTTGTTAGATACTGTGATGGCCAATTGCAATCCTGTAGACAGCTTTTTGTAGGAGCTGCAGTATGCTAGTGTAGGTAAATGTAGAGTTTGACTAGAAAAAGAGAAAAGCATAGATTCTAGGGTAAGCATTAATCAACAACATGCAGTTATTTTACAATAGTACATTCAAAGAGGTTTTGGGGGTAAAAGTAGCACACTTCAGAGTGGACTAGGGTTTATGGCTAAGAAAACTTAATAAAGAACATAACAAACACTTGCTGGATTTTAAAGATATACCAGAAAAACTAATCATTCGTTCATAATTGTACAACTTCAAAATAGTCAGTAAAAGCAATTCCAGTATAGCTAGCACAAGTTATTCAGGTCGTAAATGCACTTATTTAATGTGATTGAGCAATTTAATCATTAAATACATATGCAGCAAGTAGTCGCCCTGATGATTGTACACTTTCCCTAGGTGCAGGTTCAGTTTAAACACAAATATTACAATGAAATTCAGTAACATCACCAGCTACATATAAAGCTTCTGCAAGAATCTGGCCCCGAATCTCATAAGTTATGGATGTTATTAAAAAATATAAAAAGCATGATTGTACAGGACATCTTAATAGTAGTGTTACTCGTACGTTCATAGGATTTACCAAGCTTACAGAAAAAGAAGACCATTGAATAGGGTAGCCACATCAGCCAGTATCAGGGGACACCAACAATATTCCCACTAAGTCGACTTTTTCCATATATCCCTGATAATTGCCAAAATAATTTGTAGCAATGCAAATGCAAACAGAGAAACAGGTCCTTAATAAAACTCAGCTGTAGGATCAATGCCATATAAATACCCCTATACACAGACAGTCTTTTTGGTGACTTTGGCAAATTAGCCTATTATTCTGTACCTCATTAGGTTCCGAAAAATACAAAACAAAGAAAACAGATTTCAATGAACCATAATTACTGCATAGAGATGGAAAATTATGCCTACCAATGTATGAGCTACCACCGGCAATGGTAGAACTGGTTTCCCTTGTCTCTAACCTCCTATTCCCATTCGTTAACAAGGTCACAGGAGTACCTCTTAAGGTCACTGCTCAACAAAGTGGGTGATGCTATGATATCATGTACACCCTTTCAAGGCAGTGCTATGACTGTACTTTGCAATTGTTTCCCCCAACAGGTACTCCTAATGATTCATATACAGGAAGAATAGTAAACTTTTGGTTTCCTATGCAGAAAGTATAGAAAGATTTTGGTTTATTTCCTTCTTCATGCAAGAGCCCCTCTACATTCAGCACATTAAAAAGGAATACATTTCTACTTCATGGCTTGTATTCTTTGCTAAAGGAACATGGTAGAATATTTGAATTTCACATGGCACTCATTGAATGGCAATAGGACAGCATAAAGGAACCCAGTGCCATTATGGAGTTGTGCATTACAAACCTTTTTGCCAGTGTGTTGTAGAGGGAACCTAAAGGTATGTTCCCTGTACAACCCATATTGTTGTCTATGTTATTGCACAGTGCCCAAGGCTGAATAAGAAACTTGTGGCCCAACAACATCACAGATTTAACCACACTTACTCATTGCATTTCACAGTTTTTATTGCATGTGCATGGGCAAGCATGAGCTTCATTGCACAGTCTAGTATTGTGGCACACAGTGCATGTATTAAAAATGCAGCAGACAGACGTTTACTCTATACTGCCTCATTAGTGTAAGTCTCATGCTACAGGCCTTGTAACTGCAAGATACAAATATCTAGAGCCATTAATGTGATCATTACACTACTTAATTTTGCAGAAATAGTGAGGAGACCATGAATGTATAATACTAGTGCTCTTATCTTGTTGTGGGAGGGGTTTTGCACAACTACCTGTTGTCTGAGTTGCAGGGGGCACAGGAAGGGATATGATGGAGCTCTGCACTCACAGATAAAAGGAGATTGACACACCTGTTGGATATGGGTGTATAGGCAGTAGGCAGGCAGGCAGATCATTGCTGAAGCCTGGATGCCCACACAGACATGTACCAGTAGTCAATATTTCACTGACTCATGGTTTGTAGTCATCTGCCAGCTGGTGTTGATGCTGGTGCCATTCCTCAGAGTTGTTCACGGCCTGTATCTTTCTAACCTGAAGTCATACAGGAGCAATTTTCCCTATACCCCATTCTGAATAAATGGACAGTACTGCTTGACACTTACCCATTTTGGAAAGCTCTTTCTCTTCCTTCAGCGTGCACACAATTTCACCCAGTTCTACTCCATTTCATATTAGTCAACCCCCACAACACTAAGACCATTGATGATAACTGTCACTTTGTCTGTGCAACATGTTCATATGATGACAGCTGTGATCTATCCTCACAGCTGTATTATATCAGAAGGTGATGTCTGTGGCACAGCATAGTAATTTAATGCAGTGTGCAGCAGAGTGTGGCTGTGATATTGCATGCATAAGTTTTAATCTTTGTTGTGTCTATTCTGGTGCATACTTATGGCCCACATAACATGTCTCTACCAGTGTTACAATGTATTGTGTCCCCCTCTGCCTTGCATGGTCTTCATTTAAGAGCTCCGCAACCAGCATATCTTCTGCCAGTAGCTCAGGTTTATCTGGTCACCTGATGGCAGTCCTGTGCTCTTTCTATGTATCATCATTAAACTTCTATCTATCTATCTATCTATCTATCTATCTATCTATCTATCTATCTATCTATCTATCTACCTATCTATCCATACCTATCTCTCCATCTGTATCTATAATATACCGATATATAGATAGATAGATAGATAGATAGATAGATAGATAGATAGATAGATAGATAGATAGATATCTCTGCTGTGTATATGTAAACAAAAGTAAAACCAAATTCAAACATTAGAAATGTTGAAATATAAAGTCAAATTTTATACTCCCAGCAGACCAGTTTGAAACTTATGTGGTTGTAAAAGAAATTTATTAACAATTTTGTATGTGCTTTCAGTTTCTATCATCAACCAGAACATCATAGAAGTGAAACAAACAAAAACATTCTGAATTAACTAACTAACTAACTAACTAACTAACTAACTAACTAAATAAATAAATAAATAATATATATGAGTGTGTGTGTGTGTGTGTGTGTGTGTGTGTGTGTGTGTGTGTGTGTGTGTGTGTGTGTGTGTGTGTGTGTGTGTGTGTGTGTGTATGCACTGCGGTGGTGGTGCTGCGGTAGCATTGTCGCCTCACAGTAAGACGCTGTCCTGTTCGATTCTCAGCTAGAGCGTCTTCTGCGTGGAGACATGTGTGAATGGGCGTACCTTCGTTGAAGGTTGTGCGTCAGAGCCGGCAACTCGGCATGTAAAAACCTACTGGAAATCATTAGCATACCGGAGGTCCGCTGTGGCGACCCCTAACCAGGAAAAGCCGAAAGACACAACAAAAAGTGTGTGTGTGTATGTGTGTGATTGATATATTTTCTTCTTGGAAGGCTGAAGAAATATTTGGAAAAAAACTGTGTCATAATAAATAAGCAGATCAGGAGCAATGAGCTGTTATGAAATGTCTTGAACTGGTGTAATATCTGTTGAACTTCATAACCAACCTGTCAGGGTTTACTACTGCAGCTAGTTTTACTACATGTAATCTATCCTTATCATATTGAAATTTTTTCCAGATGAAGTAAGCTAGTCAAAGCTTCAACTGGGTAATCTATATTAAAATATAATTTCTGAAGAGGCAAGTTTCTACATTCTTGATGTGAGGGTTTCACTCTCTCTGTATCCCTTATTTATGTATATGAACTCCTTGGTCATTCAGCCATGGAGATAAACAGAAAACCTCGCAAAAACTGAATGTTAACTTAGCTGGTAGTGATTCCTTATGAATAACGTTAATGACATGCTTCGTATCTGATGAGTTAAAGCCTTATCCAGCTAACTCTTGAAGAAGAATAAGGAAGACATTTGTCAGAGATAAGACTGCTGCTATAGAAACTTCTAGGTATGGTGTGGACTGTTTTGATCACAAAAGCAAAATAAAATCTTTGAACTTCTGAAAAATGTTGTTGGTGAAACTTGTTCAATTACATGTTATGATGTGTCACAAGTTGTACTTCACTTAATGCAGTTCAACAGGTGCTTGGACCAGAGTGGATGTAAGAAGACGAATAAGTTATTCACAAACAGAGAAAAATGTTGGGAATTGTTTAAGGCTGTTAAAATGTCATAATCATATCTATGGCAAATCAATGCCAGTGAAGAGACCATAAGCCACTGCAAAGTCTTTTAAGAAATCTGTTCACAAAACACACACACACATATATATATATATATATATATATATATATATATATATATATATATATATATATATATATATATATATTACAGTAGAGTCTGTTACAAGTATCATGCTGATTTTTAATATAAGGCACTGAAGTTAAAGTACATAGCTGACACACTGAGCAAAACCTAGCTAAATTGACTGAAATAGGTTTTGCTGGAGAATATTTGTTTTTTTTTTTTTTTTCAAATAGAAATGTTATTGATTTTGCCATACACAAATATCACAATCAATCGCAGTTTAGCAATGAACAGTAATACAGGAGAGAACATAAGACTACTTATTATATACAATATATACAACTGTGCTGCCTGAGAATAGTAGGACCGCTGGGAATAAACTTAATGAAAACTCTAGATAAAAAAGGAAAGTACAATAACTGCACACACTGCATTGCCCTTAAATCAAAAATTATAGAACAGACAGAGAGGAAGATTTAATACTTATCTTGAGCTACCGTCTACTTGGGGTAGGGATAAAGGGGAGAAAGGAATAATTAAATAAGCATATAAGAGAGGAGCATTTAGTGGAGATGAAGTACTTTAGTTTATAGGTACTAGTTGTCAGTCAGGACCTCAAATATGGTATTCCAGAATTTCTGGTAATAGGCCTGCTTGTAGGAGTTTGTTATTAAGAGTTTTTGTGTGATAATGTATTTAACAGCCAAACACCTAAATCCTCTCCAGGACATCTTAGAACGATCTAGCCAATGTTTGGTAATGTATAATTTAACTAATACATAAAGTGTTATTAAGATGTGTAATCTTAATTTTGATATTTTAAGATTGGTAAAATGTAGCAGTGCCATTTCCCATGAGAGGGTTGATTTGTGGTACCCCATCTTGTCAAGTCTAACCTTGAGAGAGCACCAAATACTGTAGGAGTATCTACAAAACCATACTATATGTAGGATGTCAGCATGGGGGTATGAGCAACAGGGGCATGTAGTGGACACATTTGGGTTAAATTTGTTTAAGTGGACTGGAGTAAAGTATAAGTTATTTGTAATCATAAATTGTGTATAAGTGAGCTTTTGAAATGAGGAAAACAAAAGCGTGGATTTAATAGCTGATAGTTTCTGCTCTACTAGTAGATTCACCCCTTGCTGATTCCAGTAGTCAGCATGCGCAATTTTTACTTGATATAGAATTGTGATCATACGTTTGTAAGAGTGGGACAGCATACTCCTTTTGCTGGCTAAGCTTTGCAACAACTTGGCAACCAGGTTGAAGTCAGATTCAGCAATGGTATGGTTTTGAAGTAAAGATGCAATTGTTTGTTTGTTTGTGTCTTTCGGCTTTTCCTGGTTAGTGGTCGCCACAGCGGAACTCCGGTTCGCTAATGCTTGGTAGTTGATTTTTACGTGCCGAGTTACCAGCCCTGATGCACAACCTTCAACGAAGGTAGGCCCATCCACGCATGTCTCCATGCAGAAGACGCTCTAGCTGAGAATCAAACCAGACAGCGTCTTACTGTGAGGCGACAACGCTTGCCTCAGAATTATGATGTATTGTTTGGGTAAATTTAAGAAAATTTGAAGTTCTGTTAGTGATGAGTGTCTATGCTTATGAATATCCCATAGTGTGTATTCTTTTATTAAAGGGTAGTCGACCAGACTGATCATGCTACAATTCAATTTGAGATTCGGGTTTAGGTGAATGGGTTGGAAAAGGAGGAGAGCTTTTTCTAGATTCAGGGATTTAAACAACTCTTGGAAAGTTTTGATTTTAACCTTTAGGATATGCTACAGCTTCATATTCTCAAGAGTTAATATGCCTAGGAAGGGGAGGGCTTTGGAGTTAAATTTATTATTCAGAGCATGATTATGTCACATTTTTACCCAGGGGGGGGGCACGTTACATAGTTTGGATGGTAGTTGACAATTGTAATTAAACTATTGGCGTGCATGATTCTGTAATAGAGTTGAAGATCAGGCATACCTAGGCATCCCCTAGCTTTTGGAAGGGTAAGTTTTTGATATGACACCCTTACCGATTTGGGGTGCCATATGAACTTCGCAAAGGCTTTGTGAATTTTAGTGAAAAATGCACTGGGAATGGAGGAAAGAGAAGCATGAAAGTGATAGAGAAACTTTGGGAGGATGTTCATTTTAATGATAGATGTTTTAGGTAATATAGGAAGATTCATCTGTTGCCATCTAGACATGTCTTATAAGAGTGCCGCCCATACATTGGTTATATTGGAATGCAATATGGAGGAAGAAGAGTGGTTGTAGCAGACCCCCAGATATTTGAAGGAGTATGCTATGTGGAAAGATGAGTCTGGAAAGAAGTTCTGCCTATGGGCTGAAGCATTGATCGGGAAGATATAGGATTTATTTTGGTTGACTTTGTAGTCTGAGATATAGGCAAAGGTGTTCAAGGCAGTGACTATTTTCTTGGTATCCAACAAGGGATGCTCAAAATATAGACTCAGGTCATCTGCAGATGCAGTCAAGCTGGTAGTGAGGGGTCTAGATTACATAAACGAGTTTCAGAACTTTGAATACCATATGGTCGACACCATAAGATCGAAGTTCTGAAACTTGGAAACTCTAAAAAAAAAAAACATGTAAACAAACAAAAGTAAATGCTTTAAGCAGGGGTGCAAGCCTCCTGCACCCCCCCAAACCCAGCGCTACTTAAATATACCAACTCCGAGATCACACTACATCATAGGAAAGGGAAATCTTCCCTTTCCGTGCCATTCTCCGTCAAAGTGCGATCGCGGAGTTGGCATATTTAAGTAACGCGGGGTGTGGGGGGGTGCAGGGGGGCTTGCCCCCTGCTAAAACACTTTAAATTTACTTTTTTTTTTTTTTTTTTTTTTTTTGTTAGAGTTTTGAACTTTCAGAACTTTGATCATATGGTGTCGACCATATGGTATTCGAAGTTCTGAAACTTAGTTTATGTAATATACTCCCGGTAATGGTATTTAGTATTTTGGGGATTGAGTGGTATGTTTTTTGTAGTATGGATAGGAAGAAAGGTTCTAGATATAAGTTGAAAAGAAGAGGGGACATAGGGAACCCTTGCCTGGTGCCATTTGAAATTTTTATCGGTTGGGAGTATTGCTTATTTATATATAGGCAAGTGTAAGAGCTATTTTATAAGATTTTGATGATATTGTGATGATATTGATGAACTCGGGAGGTATGTCAAAGTAAGATAGCAGTGTAAACAAAAAGTTCCAGTTGATCCTATCAAATGCCTTACATGCATCCAGAATCATTGCATATCTTGGATTTTTATCCTTCTTGGTAAGGTTGATCATGGTTTCCATAGTCAGAGTATTGTCACAGGTATGTCTGTTGGATATGAAACCTGCTTGTTCTGCAGAGATTAGGGAGAGGATTACTTTTTTAAGTCTTTCGGCTTGTATGGATGACAGAATTTTAATGTAAACATTCAGTAGGGAAATTGGCCTGTAGTTGTTGAGGTTTGATATATCCAGGCTATTTTTGGGGATTAGTATGGTCTTTGAGTGGTTAATATAAAGGTCTGCAATACCATTGAGGGATATACAATTAAATAGCTTAAGTAGAATGTGAGCTAAGTTGTCTTTAAAGGTTTTATAGAAATCTGGGGAATATCCATCTGGACCTGGAGCTTTTCCTAGTTTAAGGCTGCTAATGGCCTTTATAACTTCTTGAAGAGTGAGTTGGGCAGAGAGGATTGCATTCTGATTTTCAGATAGCTTTGGAAATATGATGTTGTTGACATAATTTTCTTACTCTGCGATTGGGGCTTGGTGACTGCTACTAGCATAGATATCAGAATATACTTGAAGAAATAAATGGATAATTTGAGTATGTGATTTATAAAGTGTATCTTGATGATAGATAAGGGCTATTCTGGGTGATTCATGCTTATTTTCAATTAGCCTAACTACTGGTTTGGAGGGGGTTTGTAACCATTCAGAATATTTTGTTACAAGTCTTAGTTCTTGTAGGGAGTAGTTGGATTGGTGAAGGTCAAATAGCTCCCTTTGCTTATCCATCATTTTGTTTTCCATTGCTAAAGTGTAATTAACTTGAAGTTTATCATCTATATTATTAATCTCAGATATTAGGCAGATCTCCTTTTATTTCCTCTTTTTTTATGGTAGGTAGATTAGTCTGGTCCTGCATGTCCAAAGTAGACCTCACCTTGGTATTTTCCGAGGTGTTGCAGAGAGAATGTTCATTATTCTGGTCCGCTTCCTTCTGTAGCCAGGGAGGATTCTATGATTCTGTGTGGGGAGCTGCGTAAGTGTTTGCAGAAAAGACATCAATGGTGTGTGTTGTATAGGCCGAGCAAGTAGGAAGTTCTTGCTTTTCTTTTTCCTTTAAGTCTTGTTGTACTTTGCTACTAGGGTCATACGCTGTCACCATTCATGAATCCCCCTGGCTACACCATGCTGGAATAATCATTCCTGGGACTTGTGAGTGATTAGCGGATTCTATTTTTAATTTAGATTTACTTTATTTAACAGAAGATGATGGGTAGTCTGGTTATGGTCGAAGTATTGGGATGGGAAGAACCAGAAACTAATTTTGGTAAGATGTTTTCTGGGGTAATCATCATATTTATGCCTCTGGAGCTGATCCAAAGCATTTCCGAAACATGGGATTAACTTCCATGGGTGAAGCCATTGTATATTCTATGTCCTTATGGTAGACGGACAGAGTGTTTGGGAATCTCATTTGGAACTTAATTTTACATTTGATGAGGTCTGCACAGTATGGAGAGAGTTTGTGGTGCTTTTCTTTAATTTCTTGAGGGAGATCCTGGGAGACAGAGATTGTGTAGGTATTCCATGTCTAGTGATTTAACTTTTTATAAGCTGAAAGGATAGCTTGCAGATCTTGGTGATTGAGAAGTTTCACATATATATGGACCTTGGGGTTGTAGTGCTTTGGTGTTTTTGAAGAGCCCGGTGTACTCTTTCGATTATGCATTCAGTCGGAGGTTGTCTTGGATGTGGCAGAGAGCTGAAGATTTGTTTGAGAGTTGGGACCAGTTGATTTTGATCATATTTTTCTGGCAAGCCCCTAACAATAAGGTTTTTCCATCTGCTCCTTGCTTCCAGGTCTAGAATTTTCAACTGTATGTCGGATAGAGCCTTATCCTTGTTTTTTAATTCTGCTTTCAGATATTCAATTTCCATTTCATTTATTTTGCATCTCCCCTCTACTAGTTCCAGTCATTCAGCAATTTGGTTGAGTGCAACTCTGAAAGTATTACGTTTTTAAGAGAAGCTGTGGACAGCAATTTTCAGGGGTAAAAGAGCACTCTTCAGGTCATCCATATGTATGGTATTATCGGCCATCTGTTTTGTGCATTTCTTTACATGTTTTTGCTGGGCTTTGGATGGTTTTGCCTTTTTGGGGTAACTTCTTTCTCTGGGGATGAAATTGCTGATAATTTAGTTTTTGAGGTTTGAGTGTCCATGCCTTCGATTTCTTTGGGCATTTCCGCACCTCGGCTTTGCTTTATTTTTCTCCTCGTGGTTGTGGTCAGTTGTTGGTCTGCTGAAGCCTTCAGGCCTCTATTATACACATGCAGGTTTGATTTGATGACTGATAGTAAATCTGTATTTAACTTTCAGATTTACAAGATTTGAAGATAAATCAGGTGCAGTCAGGATCAGTGCAGATAATTCCTTTCTGAGGAATACTTTTATACCATGATTTGCTGGCTATTGCAGTATTTCAAGCAGTTAGGGAAAGAGCTTTGTGGAGAGGGTGCTACTCAAACAACCACCCTCTTGGAATTCCTGATGGAGAATATTTCTGAAATATTTTTGGTTATTATACAGCTACTTCAGCTGAAAGTCAGAGTATGCTTAATAAATATATATGATACAATAAAAAAATGCACTTATTAAATGAAGATGTAATAAATGGTAAAGAAATGCAAATGAAAATAGTATACAAAGGCATTCAAATGTATTACTCATAAACGGTGAGAATATTTGTGGAGCGAGCGGGGCGTCCGGGGACCTGCCTCCACCCGCGAGGTCGGCCCCGCCGCCGGGTCGCGTCCGGACCCCGCCCATGTGTACAAGGACTGATGCTTAAATTAGATAAAATTATAATGCCATGTCCAGTGAAATAGTGGGCAATAAAACAAATACATGAATTGCAAAAAGGTACTGGTACGATTAAGAAAAGTGTAGAATATATCCCTTTTAGTAGCTGGAATATAAATCCTTATATTGTGTGATGGATAGCTAACTGGTTGTCTGAAAGAATCCATGTGGTTAGAGTAGCAGGTGCCACATCTGAAAGCAAAACAGTCGTCAGTGTTGTACCACAGGGCCCAGTTTTGGATCCTGTCCTATTTGGTATATGTGTCTAAGACCTTCAGGACTATGGTTAACTAAGTTTTCAGATGATTGTAAATTGGGTGTTGTTATTCAGTCTTCAAATAACTGACATTTGTGCCAATGGGCATGTTAACAATTGGTGTAAGAACAAAGGTCTCAAATTAAATGTAAAAAAAATGGTGGTTTCACTTACCACAGAGGAAATTCATCCCTCCAATCAGACACTGTTGTAAGGGATCTGGGTACTCTTGTCGATAATTCCTTACCATATAACCATCATGTTTCTACAGTGCTTTGGAAAGCTTTTTAACTGGCCAATCAAATTTCCAAAGGAATCTGTACTAGTCCCGCACAAAGTCCCAATTCCCCAATACTCCTATTTTATCAGACCCATTATTCAATATAATGCATTTGGCATGTATCACACAATCTGAGAGATCTCAAAGATTCATAGAGAAAAAGATGAGTGGCCTCAAAAATGTAGCTATCAGGAGAGACTGGCAGCACTTTCTCTGTACTCAGTCTCTTACAGACTCCTCCATGGAGATCTATGACTAGCCTTTCAGGCCATGAAAGATTTAACCCTGTTTAGTCTCCTCTTTCTTCTCAGAACTGATGGTACATCAAATACACGGTTAAAGGAATTAAACCTTCATCAGCAAATGAACAAGGCATGTTACTATGATAGATTCATGTACCAATGTATCCCTCACCTCTGGAATAAACTTCTACTACATGTCACAGTAGCACCCTTGCCACATTCAAGGTAAAGATAAATAATTAGATCAACAACCTCAAATTCTCTCCTGCTCTTTTCTGTCCTTCCTTGAGCCTAGAGGGAAATGCTAAATAGGTTATTTTTTGCCTGGGCTTGAAATGGTCTGCAGATCAACTACCTAGTACATACATATGAACATAGAGAAGCTGATGAACAGATGTGCTGTCTGTAATGCTTGCAATAATCATAAAGACAACATGGACTTGATTTTGGAATAAACTTTATTATTTTTTATGAATGCATCTTATTTGAAGTTCCTTTGAATCTCTGCTTTTCGTTTCATTGCCACTGGAGGGTCACACACTTGGATTTGGATATATGATAGCTCATTTATAGCATATTATTAGCTGTCACTGTTGTGGTAAACAAATTCATCACAGGTTTATTTTGTTGCACAACTGTTCTTGAGAAGGAAATTAAAAATTAAAAACTAAACTACCTAATTATGTTTTATTGCCATCAAATAATGAAGGTAGCATAGAAGACATACAGAGAAAAGTCATTGAATACTAAAACTCTGTTATGACTGGAATATAAGCAGCGTATCTGTTTTGATGGGAGAAGATGTAGAAAAGAGTCGGTGCTTGAATATGAGAAGAAAGATAAAATGTAAGCTCCATTACTTGGCAGAGCAGCAAAACAGAGAATATATTATGTTAGAGATTCTGATACCACATTTTCTAGAAGGGGTCAGAGATAGTTCTACAAGATATATAATGAGGAGCCTCAGAAAATGACATTGAAGAAAGATCCAAAAAGATTGATACAGTTAGGAGTGCCACTGCCATCTCAGAAAAAGAAGAGTCAGTGCATTTCCCCTTCATTACAAAACCATGAAGAATGAAACAAGGCATTGGCATCCATGTTCTGTCTCAATGGTGTGGAGACTCTTATGATAATACTACATCCCAGAAAGATGCAAAGTAATATGTAACATATGGTAGCCTCATAAATAAAGAATTATCTCTGAACTCTCAAAGGATAAGGAATGTTTTTAACAAAGTAAAAGATAAAGTCTTATTTCAGAATTTGAAATACTTCTTGCATTTTGTAAGTATTTTATACCGAAAATGTTATAAACAGTTATGTTCTTTGTCATTTTATTTATTTCTGTGATATGTGGAATGTAGTGTATATAGTGGTGCTAATGGGGATGCATATCATATGATTTTAGGTACTCCAGTTCTTTTGGTAAAGCTGTTAACTGAGAATGCATCTTATGTGTTTCTTTTTCATTACAGACATTTCTGATTATATTTCATAAGACATATAAATTACATATTCAGTGATGCACACACTGTAACTTTTACTCTGCGGCTTTTGTCAGTGAATCATGTCTTTATAATGGATGATCTCATAAGATAATGCTAATGTCCTTAACATGCTAAGTGTCTTCCACAACATTCTGGACTATAAGATTGCTATCCCTGGCTGTGTTAAGAGTCTTAGCAGTTAGGGGACCATCCTGAAACAGCCACCATCTTATCTTTGTACACAACTAAATGTAATACATCTCAGATGTCATCCATATACACTACCATGAATTTAAAACTAAACTTTAAAACAACATCATAAACTGGTGTTGCTAACACAATCTGATTGGTGGCATAAAAGCAAATTTTCTGTCTGTCCTTTCACGTGTCATAATATGAAGTGATCATATTCTGTAACATTACATAATCTCTTGAATCACAGTTTGACCTCTTAAAATATGAGCTCTTCACAATAAAACTATACAGATGCATTACAATATAGTATTTTAGTAGAATAAAGATTTGTTCATGCGAAGGTTAATGCCAGTTATTAGCCTCGTGTATGTAAGCCTTAGTATCCAGTTTGTAAATTACACCAAATTGATCTCTGATGTTTTTTCTCTCTTAATTTGTTTTCATAACAAATAAAAATGACATACCATCACTTTATAAAAATGACATACCATTACTGCACCAGCAGCAATACACACATTCTCACAATTAAAATAAGACACAATCACAACAACATTCATGTGTGCAGGTTCTCAGTCTTCTTAGAACAGACAATTGTTCCTGAACTAGAAAATCTTCTCAACTTATTAAATCCTGACGCTATTATCTGTAACATATTCTTTTAATTCCCACAAAGAAATCAGTTGAAAAGAGGGGTTATCTAATAGCCTGATCAGTCTTTCAGATTTTCCCGGTTAGGGGTGGCCACAGCGGAACTCCGGTCCGCTAATAATTGGCAGTAGATTTTTTACGTGCCGAGTTGCCAGCTCTGACGCACAACCTTCAATGAAGGTACGCCCATTCACACATCTGCACACAGAAGACGCTTTTTTTAGCTGAGAATCGAACAGGACAACGTCTTACTGTGAGGCGACAACGCTACCGCAGCACCACCAGCCTGACACTATACATTAAATAAATTCTATATCTGACTATTCAAGAGATGTTCTAACCACTCAGCTACTATATTCTAAGCTAAAAACTACCACAGTAACTCAAGAACTGCTTTAATGAATGAGGAGTGCCTGTGTCAATTATTACTGAGATTTAAAAGCTCACACTTTCCTTAATACATTTTAGATTAAGAGGAAGTAAGCTACTGTCTTTGTCTTCCAAATTCTGCAGCAATTCACACAACGAACATAGATTTCTCCCTGAACCCTTACATACCAAAATTATAAAATTATTTTAAGCAAATTTACTGCTTCATCTTTGTGGTACCTCCTACTTTGGCCAAGCATTTAGAAAAAATATTGCCTGTCTGCGATACTTAGAATATGCCTTTGTTAAGAATAAGCAATGGACATGCTCGGTTAGCCATGCAATGTTCCAAAGCTCAGTAGAACAGCCATTACTCTATTGAGCACTTGCAATTATAACACAGTGCTGTCAGATAAATAATCATATCTAAGCCCAGCTCTGATACATGCACACTATACCAAAGATGCAATCTGTGTTTTCCAATGCCAGTGCATGTACTGTAGGAAAACATCTTGCATATAAACACATGCAAAGTTTATCTAATGCAGAGAAGAACATTGCTTTCCAATCCACACCTAAAACCAAATGTTAAAACAATGAACATACCATAACTTATATTCATAGTATAAATGTTGCAAAGTTATCAGCACGATATACCTAGCATAGAGAAATTGGTCTCCTTAAGAAACCTCAAACGCACTTTGTATAAAAAGAAATTCTATATGTGCATTTGCACACACAGACACACACACACACACACACACACACACACACACACACACACACACACACACACACACACACACACACACACACATACACACATATAAACATATGCATAGAGGTTGAGGATGTATGCCCTGTACACACATGCACGTGTGTGTTTGTGTGTATACAACTATAGCTATATATGTGTATATCTATCTATCTATCTATCTATCTATCTATCTATCTATCTATCTATCTGTGCTGCAGATGTAATGGGCATTCAGTCACCATCCATATATTGGACACTTACGTAAGACAGACATGAAGGCCTTGTGACAGACTGGCAGCACAATAGTTTACAGTTCTCTTCTCAAGGGTGAACTTCCTTTTCCGATGTAATGTCAACATTGGAAAAGTAATTGTGTATTTTTGTCTCAACTTGCTTTGTGAAACAAGATGTTAAATGACATGCATTATTAAAGTTTATGAATGAAAACTAAAAATCACTAAACATGTTGTATGACACCTAATGAGTTCTACATTCAAATGTTCCCATTTATTACAGAAATACAACCATTTTCATACTCATTTCATATCTCTTAGCAATATTGCACAACATAGTGTAACATAGCTTTCATTATCTGTAAGCCATGTTACAATTATGCTCTGCAATGAAAGCATTCACATATGCATATAGCATGGCATTGTACATAGTATTATTGTGCGCAGTATTATATCATATTAAAGTCAGTATGCTTTCTTTATAGCCTGAAATATGATTTTACATTCCTATTACAAAATAATTTTCCACTGCACAGCTAACAGCTTACACAGTTTGCTTTGCACAGTATCACTGAATACTGTACAGAAGTTTCAGGGAATTTTGTTGTATGCTTTTTTAATTTAATTTATCTATCTATCTAGTCATTCATTTATTCATTTTGCAAATCACTATAGTTGCAAATCAGCATTTAATCTTGCAATGCAAGTTTTATCATTGTTACGTATGACATTCAGAGTAACCAGGCATTCATTTTACTCCATGAAAGTAGCAGACAACATATGATAACTGCAAAATAAAAGATTTTACATCCTAACACACTATGCAAAATAACATTCAGCCAAGTATGAGAACTTCTTTCTTTACTTTCAGACAGGATAATAAAACTGAGTATATGCCCATTTTTATAAATATTGAAACTATCAAATATGTTAATATTAACATAATTTTATAATGGAGCTGATATTATCAGTTTCTAGTACTGAACCCATCATATCAATGTAGCTGTTTTACATAGCACACTTTGAAAGTAATGTATAGTGAGTACCCTACAAATAGAAAATATGTAACAGTGCTGTACGCAATGCATTAGTCTTCCTCTGGCTTATACTTCCATACTTTTTTAGCAAACAAACATAGCAACAATTATTCAACTACATTCTGAATCCATTTTGCATAAAAAAAATGCATGTTTCTTTATTTCAAATGTTACAGAGTCATACCTTCACAATATCATTAAGTCATTTAAGTCCAGCACAGTTTCAAGTCTTGCCATGTTTCTCAAGTTCTCTGAAAAAGTTGATTATGTTACAGGTTTTGTCTACTTATCCATGGCTACACAAACAGATGTTCTTGTTATTTCTCTTTTCAGCTGTGATTGGATTATGCAATAATCGATTGAGAATGCAAGCCTCTCTACTTTGTTCTATTTCATTCTCTTTTACCTGCTCAATTGATATGTGTCACTACAGTGATAATAATGTTACTTTCACTAATTCCATAAATAAACCGATTCTCCTTTCTAACTTTCAAATCTGCGTCACTGTGGAGACAGACGACTACTTTCCATTAATAAGGTCAGTGCCGTGCGCTTTGCATCCATCAGTAGTCCCAAACTAATCACATTCTGAAATTTCAAGTTCTCATGCTACACCAATTATGCATGGAAACAGACTTGAGTTATTTTGGTAGGCAAGATCCATGATTATGCCCTCT
>NC_056736.1:491502500-491565000 GCF_019279795.1 Protopterus annectens | reverse complement strand
GTAATAGCAGTCAGCTGGTCAGGCAACAGGCAGCAAAAGACACTTTATGCTTCCCATACCAGTAGGTAAACTGAACTATAGCTATTTCTTTAGGTCCATAAGTAAAAAGGGGGACTGAAGCAAATCATTCTTTAAGCTAAAATGAAAAGTTATAGATTGTTCCCAAGAGATATTTGCTTAATTTTAATTTATCTGTTTTCAAAAATTTGTACCTACTATCTTCTTTTACTAGGAAGTGCATTCTCCAGTGAATGTAGCTTCTTGAGATTAAAATAAAATTTATTGTTATAATGTTATATTTTACTAATTCTCCATTAATACTTGTTGTTACTCAGTCATTCCTGTACTGACTCTGTATAGTCAATTTCAGTTTGTGGTCTAGCAAGGCTGGCAAAGAAAAATAAATAAATACTTAATAAATAAATTAAAATCAAACCCATTAAACAGATGCTGAAATATTATTAAAGTAAAGTTAATTTGTCGAATTGCTACTCAGGAAAGTGGACTGGTCATCATGGACAATTACACCAACCTGACCTCATGGGCAAGAGTAAATGCTGTAGACAGAGCCAATCTAAGGGATCTTACACAACACAAAAAACTCAAAACCAGGAAAGTGGTGTAACATGGAAGGAAGTATATCCACAGATGTGTGAAAACAACACAGAAGTTTAATTCAAAAATGAGTTAAGCTCTTTTGTCCAACATGTAGTGTCTTAGACTTCCTCAGAACAAACTTCCTTGACCTCACCCACCTTGTTTAAATACACACATTAAAAATCTATGCTTGACGTCCTAAAGGCGCACCCATTTTCAATCATGCTGAAAAGCACAATATGCTATAAAAATATATAAAATATGTGTTATAAATGTAAGCATAAAAACATTTGGGTTTGCTTCCTCCCATGTTACATCATTTTCTTGGTTTAAATGTGACATATATATGAGCAGTTTAAAGTAGCCAATTAACCTCCATGTTATTGGGAGGTTGAAGGCGACTGGAATAAGAAGGTGGGATCTTGCACAGATGTGGACGGAACATGCAAACACCAAACAGACAGCGCTCGAAGGACAACACTAAACCCTGTACCCTGGAACTATGCTGTTGTGCTGCTCATGAATGCCATTCATGCAACTGCTGACATTATTCATGGAACAGGTAAAATGCGGGTCCATGAAACTGTTATTAATCCATGATTTTTATCTGGAAATGTTATACTGGTCCATTATTTTTTTCCTATTCTAACTGACGAGCAGAAATATTATTGTGGTGACCCTTTTGGATTGCTTTATATTTTTAATTATTTGAAAGTATTTGAAAAAAACGCAGCTACAAGACTCTAGGTCCAGAGCACATAGTTGTTTCTATTTATAAACAATAAGGTTAAACATCTACTTTAGAAGTGATGATGTGACATTTACCTATTTATATATTTAGTATTCTGCAACATTTATTGACTTAGATAAGTGGTTATTTAAAATAATAGTTCCATTTGTTTCCTTTGTCTGTCTTTATACTCACCTCGCACCTTTCAAATGAATCAGGTATTGGTTCCTAACCTTCAAACCACGTACCACCTCTACAGTGTAAATTTCACATGTCCTTTAGGCGCTATAAATATACTTTTCATTCCCATCAACCAACAAATACCATTTGTCCTCCTTATAGTCATTCCAGACTAGGAAGCACTATAGCCCATTATGCAAGCATGCAGAAGAACACAATTAAAAGATTAGTAGCAATAGCCTAACATGTTTGTCTAGTAAACTCTGACACATCCAATTACTGTTTCAAAAGAGATGGCAGTCCTGTCTCTACCAAACAGACACCTGGATAGTGTATATTATCCGTACTCATAGCAGGTCACTAAAGTACAGTGGATATGCCTCCCACCTGGTGATAGGGTATGTGCCGGACTTATTACCATCTTTAATCTGGAAGGATGAGGTCATACAGATCAATGAGATATAACACATTGTATATGTTTAACATCTGAGATTGACATTCATGGGAATATTTTGAAAGATGATATTATCATGCCAATAAGCACCATGCAGCTACAGATCCATAGAATAACCATCTAAAATTATTCTGTTTTAAAACTTTGTCCATTCCATTTTAAAGCTCACATATGCATCTCACCAAATATGTTGTCAGCATTGAGGTATCTACTTTGTATGGCATGCAGGGACATCTAATACTATGTTACTATAGCTTGCCTCTTTGATGATATTCAGAAACAAAGCTTCATATTTTCACTAAGCCGTATTGATACATGGCAGTACAATTGTGCAGTGGTTAGTGTTGTTGCCCCATACTGCTTGGTTTTCCAATTCATTTCCCAGCTGGGATGCCTTAAATGAAGACTTTAAATATCCTCCCTTCATCTATATGGATTCATTTGTGGATACCTGTTCAGTTGTCTCACTCTTTTTTTAATTAAGATAGTGTATCTCATTGCTTAATGTGGACTGGAATTTATTCCAGAGAAGGGTAGAGAGTTGTGTGATAAATCTTTCTCTCCACAATATTATGTTTATTTGCTGAATAGGGATTAGATCCCTGGTTCTAGTGTTAGTGGGGCAGTTTGACTTTTAGAGATCTAAGAGATCTTCAACAATATAATCCCTAATGGCTCAAAAGGCAAAGCACAGATCACCTTAAAGGAGTCTATAGAACACTGAAAGCAACTTGGTTTACCAGTAATCCCAATATGTAATTTAGAGATCTGTGAAGTAGATGCTAAATAGTAGAGGTCTGAGCATGGAGCCCAGTGGTTTAATGTGCTTGCTTCATACATCTTCCTTTACATTCCAGCCAACATAACCTACTTTTTCCTCATACATGCATTGTGTTCCTTCTTTTTCCTCCTTTACTGATTGTATCATATAATCACTTTACATTAGCTTGAACCTTGGCACAAATGCAAACATAATGTTCATATCACACCTGAAGCATTCCATACTTCAAGTCTACATGAATTTACTAACAAAGAGACAATTTTTAAACTTCTATTTTAGGTCTCAAACTGTGGCATACATCAATTGCTATAAATATTTTCCAAAATGACTTTTAATGTTTCAGATATATGGATTTAGTACATATTATTAATTTTTTATCTGCATGTCTTCTATTGTACTCTTCTTCTGAATGCATACTCCAGAAATTGTATTCCTCAGTTGAATGCATAATGTATTGAAATTAAACAATTTTTGTTTACTGTGTTGTCATGTTTAAAAGGGGTTCAAGGACCAGACCTCCCACTTGCTTATCATATGTATAAATAAAGAAAATTCAGTGTAGGATTCATTTCTCTGTTTGCATCAGTGAAAGGTAGGATGGGCTCTGGCTCCCTTATAACTGTAAAATGGATAAAACAGGTATTGGAAAATGAATAAATGAATGAATGAGTGAACAAATTTATTGAAATGATGAGTCTACAGATATATGTGCACATTTTATTTGGTTTGGTGCATATGCTTGCTGTAGAGTGGAATGGTTTCACCAGCAGTTTCACAACTATAAGAATCACATGCAAGTGTTATCTGAAAAAAAAAATACTGGTAACTGATATATGTAACCTCTTAAGGCTTATAGTGGTTTGTGGTTAACATGATGTGCAGCAGGCTAATCTATTTATAATTCCTGTTAAGGTCACTCTATATGCCATCACTTCCCTGCTTATGGAGTACATTATAAGACTAGTAACCTGTCTTAAAATTCCTAATTGAGCGTAAGGAATAAGATACATTTGTTGCCCATAACAAATAATTCAAAAAATGAAAATTAATAATGACTGCATTTTTGCTACTCTTGTGTCCACTTAAATCAAACTGGAAATGTAAGATTTAATTTTTTTAGATGGAATGTGTAATCACATTGCTTGGAACAACTTGTGTAATGTCCTCAATGATCAAGTCTAATCAAACTGATGTTATAGTGCTATGTGGAAAGAAAGAACACAGGATACATTTTAACCAAAAATTAATATCCAGTGACTTAATTTACTTCAGTTTAATTTAACTTAATTTAATATAATGAAATGATAAACTGTTGTTTGAAATGTCCTTTGCAATCCCAGTAAAACCAGCTAGATAATTAATCAATGCCAGATCCCATGTACTTCTTCTAATTCTAGGAATGTGGGCATTTCATTGTTGCAACATCAGCCAGAAGTGGCCCACTTCATAACATAATATGTATGCGGCCATTTGGGGCAAGGATGTGCAGCATTTCCATTAGGACAGGGTTCATGACTGCTCTGTAGGCCAGACAACAGTCATCTCTCAGCAGCTTATAAGATACAGAGTACAGTAACAGGGACTTAGTCTGTTCAAGTAGGTCATGTGTTCTAGACCCGGAATTTATTTGGTGAGAAACCTCTGACGTTTATCCAGCTGTTGCAGGTGTCCGATGAGGTACATACAGAAGGGAGTGTTGTACTCTATTAGTGTTCTGATGAGGGATGAGTACAGCCAAGTTTTAACATCCTTAGCTCTGGATGTACTCAATTAGTGTTCTGATGAGGGATGAGTACAGCGGACTTTTAACATCCTTACCTCTGAATGTACTCTATTAGTGTTCTGATGAGGGATGAGTACAGCGGACTTTTAACATCCTTACCTCTGAATGTACTCTATTAGTGTTCTGATGAGGGATGAGTACAGTGGACTTTTAACATTCTTAGCTCTGGATGTACTCTATTAGTGTTCTGATGAGGGAGGAGTACAGCGGACTTTTAACATCCTTACCTCTGAATGTACTCTATTAGTGTTCTGATGAGGGATGAGTACAGCGGACTTTTAACATCCTTAGCTCTGGATGTACTCTATTAGTGTTCTGATGAGGGATGAGTAAAGCGGACTTTTAACATCCTTAGCTCTGGATGTACTCTATTAGTGTTCTGATGAGGGATGAGTACAGCAGGCTTTTAACATCCTTAGCTCTGGATGTACTCTATTAGTGTTCTGATGAGGGATGAGTACAGCAGGCTTTTAACATCCTTAGCTCTGGATGTACTCTATTAGTGTTCTGATGAAGGATGAGTACAGCGGACTTTTAACATCCTTACCTCTGGATGTACTCTATTAGTGTTCTGATGAGGGATGAGTACAGCGGACTTTTAACATCCTTACCTCTGAATGTACTCTATTAGTGTTCTGATGAGGGATGAGTACAGCGGACTTTTAACATCCTTAGCTCTGGATGTACTCTATTAGTGTTCTGATGAGGGATGAGTACAGCAGGCTTTTAACATCCTTAGCACTGGATGTACTCTATTAGTGTTCTGATGAGGGATGAGTACAGCAGGCTTTTAACATCCTTAGCACTGGATGTACTCTATTAGTGTTCTGATGAGGGATGAGTACAGCAGGCTTTTAACATCCTTAGCACTGGATGTACTCTATTAGTGTTCTGATGAGGGATTAGTACAGCGGACTTTTAACATCCTTACCTCTGAATGTACTCTATTAGTGTTCTGATGAGGGATGAGTACAGAGGACTTTTAACATCCTTAGCTCTGGATGTACTCTATTAGTGTTCTGATGAGGGATGAGTACAGCAGAGTTTTAACATCCTTAATGCTGGATGTACTCTATTAGTGTTCTGATGAGGGATGAGTACAGAGGACTTTTAACATCCTTAGCTCTGGATGTACTCTATTAGTGTTCTGATGAGGGATGAGTACAGCTGACTTTTAACATCATTACCTCTGGATGTACTCTATTAGTGTTCTGATGAGGGATGAGTACAGCAGAGTTTTAACATCCTTAATGCTGGATGTACTCTATTAGTGTTCTGATGAGGGATTAGTACAGCGGACTTTTAACATCCTTACCTCTGAATGTACTCTATTAGTGTTCTGATGAGGGATGAGTACAGCGGACTTTTAACATCCTTAATGCTGGATGTACTCTATTAGTGTTCTGATGAGGGATGAGTACAGCGGACTTTTAACATCCTTACCTCTGGATGTACTCTATTAGTGTTCTGATGAGGGATGAGTACAGAGGACTTTTAACATCCTTAGCTCTGGATGTACTCTATTAGTGTTCTGATGAGGGATGAGTACAGCTGACTTTTAACATCATTACCTCTGGATGTACTCTATTAGTGTTCTGAGGAGGGATGAGTACAGCAGAGTTTTAACATCCTTAATGCTGGATGTACTCTATTAGTGTTCTGATGAGGGATTAGTACAGCGGACTTTTAACATCCTTACCTCTGAATGTACTCTATTAGTGTTCTGATGAGGGATGAGTACAGCGGACTTTTAACATCCTTAGCTCTGGATGTACTCTATTAGTGTTCTGATGAGGGATGAGTACAGCGGACTTTTAACATCCTTAGCTCTGGATGTACTCTATTAGTGTTCTGATGAAGGATGAGTACAGCGGACTTTTAACATCCTTACCTCTGGATGTACTCTATTAGTGTTCTGATGAAGGATGAGTACAGCAGACTTTTAACATCCTTAGCTCTGGGTGTACTCTATTAGTGTTCTGATGAGGGATGAGTACAGCGGACTTTTAACAATCTTAGCTCTGGATGTACTCTATTAGTGTTCTGATGAGGGATAAGTACTGCGGACTTTTAACATCCTTAGCTCTGGATGTACTCTATTACTGTTCTGATGAGGGATGAGTACAGCGGACGTTTAACATCCTTAGCTCTGGATGTACTCTATTAGTGTTCTGATGAGGGATTAGTACAGCGGACTTTTAACATCCTTAGCTCTGGATGTACTCTATTATATAATGCTCTGATGAGGGATGAGTACAGCGGACTTTTAACACCCTTAGCTCTGGATGTACTCTATTAGTGTTCTGATGAGGGATGAGTACAGCGGACTTTTAACATCCTTAGCTCTGGATGTACTCTATTACTGTTCTGATGAGGGATGAGTACAGCGGACGTTTAACATCCTTAGCTCTGGATGTACTCTATTAGTGTTCTGATGAGGGATGAGTACAGTGGACGTTTAACATCCTTAGCTCTGGATGTACTCTATTATATAGTGCTCTGATGAGGGATGAGTACAGCGGACTTTTAACACCCTTAGCTATGGATGTACTCTATTATATAGTGTTCTGATGAGGGATGAGTACAGAGGACTTTTAACATCCTTAGCTCTGGATGTACTCTATTAGTGTTCTGATGAGAGATAAGTACAGCGGACGTTTAACACCCTTAGCTATGGATGTACTCTATTAGTGTTCTGATGAGGGGTGAGTACAGCGGAGTTTTAACATCTTTAGCGCTGGATGCGATGGCCTTACTTATCTTATTCACCCCCATTCTGCTATCCCTTTTCCTCCTCCAGAGGAATCCTTGTAATTGCTATATAGTCACCTAAAATGTCAATTTTGCTACAATGCTTTAATTACAGACATTACTAATTACTTATTTGCCAGCACTTCCTTGAATATAATGTCATTTTTTACTGTCCTGCATTTCTGAATGCAGGCCTAAAAAAGAAAGCCTGGCACAAAGTAAAAAAAAAGGCACCGAAGGAAATATTCATGTCTATACTATCTGTGCTTTAAAGAGCTGGTATAAAAAAAAATTCTACCCTACCAGATTTCTCCTATTTACAGGGGACATATCAATGTCCCATTCTAAAGACTAGCTATAGGAACAAACTACAATCTGCGACAGATACTGGGAAACAGTTCATGGATGGTAAAAACAAATGGAAAGCAAATGAGTATGTGAACTATAGAATGAAATCTCTTCATTTGAGAGCAGAAAATAGCACAGTTCCCAAAAGCATCACATGGCAGGAAGCAAGATTACACCAAATAAGTACACTCATGCACTGAGGCCATTTAGCCTGGCACAGAACAGCCTGAGCTTGATTTCTGAATGAAGCAAACATCTTGGGCATTCTTAGCTGCCAACACTGCAGGCTTATTTTAACTTCATTTTAGTAAGACTTTAAAGAAAAGTATACATTATTAATCAGTTAGCAGTCAATTAGCTGCCACCTTTCCTCTTTACTGTTATCTACTACTACCAGAAAAAAAATAAATAAAACACTCACATCCAGATGGCTGACACTTTGTGTGCTCAGGTTTTTAACTGCTGTTCCACAAAAATGACTGCTTAAGATGTGATTAGCCAATTAATTATTCTTCTAACTATGCAGTAATGAAATACAGGTGAGAGTGTTCAAAGTGAAAATGTCAGCCTGCATGCATGTTTATGAGAGGGTAATTAATGGGTATGAACATATGGAAAATACATGGCTCACTCATAATGAAATGGCAATGTCTGCTGAATGAGTACCTTTTGCAAAGCACTCTAGTGTCTTTGATGTTGTCTGCTGCAGAAGAAAAATTCATTTACTATCATTGTGATGGCCTCACACAGCCTTTGCTGCATATAAGCTGGGCTAAATCATGTCAGGGGACGTCCAGAAGAAAGAAAATGGTAGCTAGTTTGACAGGAATCCCATGATAGAGTGTTTTCAAGTCTGTATAAATAAGGTGAAATAAATGTCTGCTGAAGCGTCTCCATTCGTGTGTGTGTGTGTGTGTGTGTGTGTGTGTGTGTGTGTGTGTGTGTGTGTGTGTGTGTGTGTGTGTGCGTGTGTGCGTGTGTGTGTGTGTGTGTGTGTGTGTGTGTGCGCGCGCGCGCGCGCGAGTGTTATTCATGCACATGTGTGAGTGGGTGTGTGTGTGTGTTTGTGTCAGAGAAGAAATAACAGTATTTACTAAACTACCAGTTGAAGGTTTGAATAACTCATTTTAATCTGAGGAAAACAGAAGTTCTTCCAAAGGCAATGTCACACTGCTGGCAGCTGCTTTAAGTTTGGGCATGCAAACCATGAGAACCATAAATCTCCTTGAAAGGCAGTAATGTTAATTTCTATGCAAAAAGAAACTGCCTTTGAAATTAACCTTTTGCCTGTCTCTCTGATTCATGCAGCATTGCTAAATTATCTACATACATTTACGACACTGATGAGAAACAGTTTGATATATACAAATACACAGAACAGCTTACAAAAGACAGAAGCAAGATAACTAACTTGTAACAACCATATTTTCATGCAGGCAGAGAATATATCTTAACAAAACAACTATGTCTTGCTAATTAGTAGTGGAACGTAAAACAAAGAGTGCTATTGAAGACATATCACTTTCTGTTCTATTTTGCAGCAATTATGAGTGCAGTAGACATTACTGTTACATAATTAAAGGGTGATCCTCCAAGGAACTAGGCAAGGACCCAGTACACGTTTACTTGATTGCTGTAATATCAGACTCATCACGTTTTGCATAAAGTCAAAACTGCTGAAAAAGGTTCATGTTGATTTGCTGTAGGTAACATATGCAACTTCCAAAGCAACAAATGGTTCCATTGAACACCATATTCAAGAATCATCACTTCAGTTAAATTAACAAGTCTGCATTGTAAATATTTTTTTTGGTAGTTAAGTGGATTGTGAAATTTAACTACTCAGTAACTTGCCACAAACTTGTTTTTGTAATCCAAAAAAGGCAGTTAATACAAGCAAAACCTCCATAACCTCTTTACTCATGTATGCTAACCTTAATCCTAACCTTACCCCTATCCCTACCCAACTCCATGCCCCTAACCCTAACACTACACATTAAGTTAATTCCCTGATCTACTTTATTTAAATATACTAACTCCATGGTTCCACAACATCAGAGAAATGAGAAAACACCACAAACAGTGAATCATTGCCATCTATATTTAACTTTCTACGCAGTTTTCTGACTGTAGAGATATTATTTAAATAATGGGTGCAAAGTGTGGGGGGGGGGGCTAGCCCCTGCAAAAACATTTCTTTTTGGTGTATTTTCTCTTTCTTAAACATGTTGCATAAAAAATGTTGATAAAAAGACTTTTCAATAAAAATGTGTTGATGTATTAAAATAATGTGCTTTTGATATATTTATATATATATATATATATATATATATAGAGAGAGAGAGAGAGCGATAAGCAGATATATGTGTGTGTGTGTGTGTGTGTGTCGATACGTATATATATATATATATATATAAATATATATATATATATATATATATATTTTATTTTTTATTTATTTAACATTTGTTGACCAGGAAAGTCTGACTAGGTTCCACAGATCCTGTTTTCAGTGGAGGCCCAGGGAGAAATGCTCCAGAAGCATGTCTTTAGAATGTGGGAGGAAACCAGAGTACCCAGAGGAAACCCATGTGAATGCAGGGAGAACATGCAAACTCCACACAGAAGGCATCCCAGCCGAGAATCGAACCGGAGAACCTCTTGCTGTGAGGCGACAACATTAACCGCTGCACCACTGCGCCGCCCTATATATATATATATATGTGTGTGTGTGTGTGTGTGTGTGTGTGTGTGTGTGTGTGTGTTGTGTGTGTGTATATGTATAGCTATATATATATATATATATATATATATATATATATATATATATATATGTGCATGTGTGTATATAGGAATTTAATATTATTGACTGATCGACATTTGTTGACAAAATTTGGCCAACTAAACAGATGGCAGGCAAAGTGGGCAAGATTGCAAAATATACTGGGTAGAGGAGTATGCCCTTTTCCAGATATTGTGTGATCTTGGAGCTAGTATATAAAATTAGGTGGGGGTGTGGTGGACACAGGAAAGTCTGCCAAATGCAAAAAAACAAACAAACAAAAAAAAAACAAACATTGTTTGTTCACTTAATTTTTATGTTTCAGTGTTGCATGGACAGAGACTGTTACTCAGTGCATATGTAATACTGGTAGCAGTATTTCAATGTTTGCAATGACAACCCTGTCTGTGCAACATGGTGATGGCTGATATTTGAAACATTCTACAAAAATCAGTAGGTCTGAAAAAGGAGAGGCACTGTCCTCTCCGAAAGCGCTAATAACACCGTTTGTTGGATTTATTTTTTGCTGCTGCTCCGTCTCATTCTCGCTTGTTTTGTGTTTTTATATATATATATATATATATATATATATGTATATATATATATATATATATATATATAATTTTTTTTTTTGCATTTATTTATTTTCAGTTCTTTACAGGGAACTTCTCACTGAAACTTAAAAGATGCTTTTTCAGTGGAGGCCAGGGGATAAAATGTCTAACAGGTGTACAAATAATAACAGTCAGACTAGACAATTTACATAGAATAGCACATTATATTACAAAGTGCATTACATAGTAAATCATGAGATTTTTTTTTTTAAGTCAGTGAATACCATGTAGACATATTTACCATTATTTCTTATGAATGAAATGTAGATAAAGCATGATATAAGCATTGGAGATTAATAGAGAGTGTATTATTACTGGATTGAGAAAAGGAGGCTAGAGATTGGTAGGAACTGAGCTGAAAAGGATGTGATGGAGAAGAAGAGGTCAATGTTATTAAGCAGGAGCAGCATGCAAGCAATTCATTTAATACGAATGGGTTTTGTCCACTTTAAGGATGTGAAATGTATTGGAATTGATGGCTAATTTTTGCTCATTTGATTTTTAGCTAAATTAGTCAACATGACTTAATCGGTTCTATATTAGATAGTCAAAGTTCAGTAACTCTGAACACCTAATGGTCAAACCATTATGTTTGAAGTTACAGAACTTCGAGCATCTAAAAAAAAAAATTAACTACAGAACACACAAAACAAAAACTTGTTTTAAGCAGGGGAGCAAGCCCCCCTGCACCACCCACGTGGGGGGGGGGGGGGCACCTCCACACCCCCTGCTACTTAAACATACCAATTACAAGATCGCACCACAATGAAGTGAATGGAAACCTCCACTTATGGAGATTTCCATTCAAACGCTCTTTTACGAATTAGAATGTATGGTCTCGACCATATGAGGTTCGAATTTGTAAAAGTTTGACTACATAATAGGAACCCAACTAAATCACCTAGAGCCATATTTTATACTAATAGGTGGTTAGCCTTGCCACAGCACGCAGTCTGTGGTCCATTTTCTCCTATCTTGAGGATACCACAGGCCACAGTAGATGCCCAAAGCAGTTAGTCTGTACAACTCTTCCCCATATAGGCCACCATGTAGAGTCTGTGCTGCTACCCACAGCTCCATCCATTGGTGAGTTTTTGAGATGGAGAAACTCAGCATGCTTTTCAGAGGTAGGAGAAACCCCACCGAGACACAGAGAGAACATGCAAATTCCAAACAAGCATTGGTCAGAGGTCAGGATTGAGCCTTGTACCTTGTGCATGAGAGGCAAAGACCTTAACCATTAAGCCAACTGGTCTCTAGGAGTAGGGTTGTGATAGTGCAGAAAAGAGTGCATTCAGACAGCAGTTGCAGGACCTACTAGATAAAGCAGGACAACATGAATTGATGGTGATAATAGGTGACTTGAATGCATATATCGGGACAGATAGGATAGGATATGAGGACTGCCTTGTCTACACATGGGTTTGGCAACAAGCCTAGCTAGGCCTCTACAGACACTTACAGACTGCCCCTTTTTCTTCTGGTCCATACAGAACTTATTTTCCACCGATCACTTAGTGCTGCAGACATTTCAAAAAATGCACACAGACATCAAAAACTCACCTTTCTTCCTGCAGCCTTTTGTTCATTATATTTTTTACAATTAACTATTCAAAAGCATGCATGCTAATTGGGCAAAACACTCAGCATCCTCAGCTTAAATGGAAAATTTGCTCTTTACTAAATGCACTTTTTATGTGCCAAAAAGCAGAACATTAGAAAACTGAAACTTTCTTAAATAATATCTACCACAAGTAAAGTCTTTCCCATAGAAGAAAAAAAGCTGTAGATGTCCAGAGCACCCCTACAAACAGCTTCCCTTAACAGTACAGAATGTTCCATAATACCAGAAACTGGTGAGACAGCACTAAAGTCTGCTTATATAATGACTTTATTTAGAAAAGTTAAGGCTTTTTTTACTTAAATCATGTTATTGAATAATATCAATAATCCGTTCCTGTATCAGGGTTTTTCCATGACTGGCTTGGTTTAATTACTCAGGCTTTTTCCTCATGATCAAAACACAACAACCATGAGTAATTCCTGTGATACCTACATGCAGTATTGAATTATTGCTAAAATAATCAACAAGACTTAAAAAATTGATTTGTGGAAACTGTATTCAGTAATAAATATCAGAGAGAGAATAAATATATAGAAAATATATGAAGTGATGTTTGTGGCTCTCTATTATATTTTACAAATATTTGATGTTAAAGTTAACAAATTGCTCAGGACTCCCGGAAGTCAAGTACTAAAAATGGATAATACAGTGCTGTACAATGTTAACCTGTTTGTATCAATCACAATGAGAAGCCATCTATAAAAATGTCACTAAAGAGGAGGCACTAACAGTAAGAGACTTAGTTTCTTTACACAGAGAGCACACAAAACTAGCAGCAAAGGGCAGAGAAGTTTTTCACTTGCATGCAAACCATAACCTGGATAGGATTCTAATAGAAAAGCGATGGCCAGCAGGTGTGTACTCAAAATCATTGCTATAGTTTAAGTGTGAACTTGTTTGAATGATGCACTTAAACACTCCGCTTTCTTGCATGGTATCTATAGTAAATCATTTTAAAGTATAAAATATTATAAAACATGTAATGGTCTTAATTGAAGATTTTTATTTGTTCCAAAAAAATCAGTTGTTATTTAAACCATAAGGCGGGAGTGACACAGGAAAAAAAAAGCAAAGGATAAAAAAGAACAGAGAAAGGGAAAGTAATCAAGTAACAATAAATAGGGTCTACAGTATAATGACGAAAAATCAGAATGTCGAATGCTCACATGAGCAGAAATGCAAATACTCGATGTTGGCATTTTATGATCACACTACAGTGAAGATGGGAATATTTGCCATTTCCTCACTGAGGAGTATTTAAATTTCTGCTCATGTGAGCATTTGACATTCTGATTTTTTATCATTATAATATAGACCCAATAAATATTGTCATCTTCTGAAAACACATAGTTTCTAATTATTGGATATCAGTTGATAAAAGTTATTTTATCTCTAAGTATTACATTGCTCTTTGCTTACAGAAACTGCCAAATCAATAGTAATGCTAAAAAGTAAAACCAGAGATAAATGGTGGTGGCAAAGATAAGGCACAAATGCACCCCACAATCTTTTTATTGTATTTTGATTCTGCATTTTGGACTTTCAGGAATTATCTATGTGTGTGTGTGTGTGTGTGTGTGTGTGTGTGTGTGTGTGTGTGTGCGTGCGCGCGCGCGCGTGTGTGTGTGTGTGTGTGTGTGTGTGTGTGTGTGTGTGTGTCTGCGTGTCTGTGTGTCTTTGCGTGTGGTGTGAATAATTCAACTGATTCAGTGAACTTAAACTGAACAAGTAACCACAGACACATTGCAGATGGCTATACATTACTACCTTACTGAAATATTGTTAATCCCACTTCACTATTCAAGTCACAATGGATAAGCAGACAAAAAATAGAGGAAATTATCTATTGGATATTTGTCTCCTAGGGTGAGATGTTTGACATTCACATCAATTTACTTCCCTACTGAAGAATTTAAAAGGGTATCCAATGCATATAGCCTAAAAAAGTCAATTGACCTTCCAGATACTTACACACTGTTAAATAAAGAAAGGTGGCAAATGAACTTTTGTTGAATAAAAAGGAATTTTATAACCAAAGTGAAAAATTCTACATGGAAGAAAAAAGTAAAAAACAAATCACCAGCATAGTGATTATTACATTTTGAAGGGAATGGTGGATTCTTGGAATGGCATTTTAATCAGCTAAGTAGCAAGAACAAAGGCTGATAATATAGTACTGTGTTAGAAATAACACAAATTGCACTAGTTAAGAATAAAGACTCTGGAAAATGCATGCTATATAGGGACTGCAATAAAAATGTATGCAAAAATACAGTAGCCTGAAGGTCAAACTGCCCTTACTGAGAATGACACTATTTGTTTTCACATCTGTCTTAATAAGTACTTCAAAATCACCCTATGATGTTTCGTACAAAAAAAAAATGAAAAATAAACTATTTTCAATTTAATGTTCAGATTCAGAAAGCTTTTTATCAAATGAAAATCTCAATTAGAGTATGCATGTTCAATCCACTATTTAAACATGGCGAAAGAGGAAATTAGTGCAGATGAATATGGTAACATGAGGTGTGACCACCTAGGAAAATCCAAACCACTGTTTCCTTGGTAACAATCTATGAAGTTTATCCACGCATAATGTTGTATGTCCACAAGTACAGCAAAGTCATTATTTTCTCATCTTATTACTGCCCTGTGTCCTTAAATGTGAAAGTGTTCTTAGCTTTTTGGTATAGTGGTTAGATTTCTATTTGAAATATCAATGATGCTGGTTAAGAAGCCAATGCTAACTACAGAAGGACCAGCTGGAATCCAAGATACTCTTTTCTATGATGGAGAGGGTAGGATGGTAGTTGTAAGGTCTGCAACAGCACCCTTTGTGTATGACACATCTAAGTCACTGCATGTTCTTTTACTGTGAAAGGTTGCAATAATATTTGTAGAAGTGGTGTCCTCAGATAACTTAAGACCTGAACATCAGGGATACAGAATTCAGCACCATAGACAGCTCCCAGAAAAGCCATTATTAGGCTCTAAATGGCTATAATATGGATGCAAAGGATAAAGTGGCAACAGTCAGTTTACTCTAAATGGATTAGACACAGCATATCATCAGCTGACTGACCATATGAAGACCAGAATGTTATGAATGACTTAGGAATGATTAATTTATCAGATTTTGAGCAGAATACAAAGACATTAACTAAAATGGCTACAAATGGCACATCATGGAAATATGATAATGGTTCTATGGCATACCTCTCAAACTCTTAGCAGAAAAAATTTGGACAAATACAAAAGCAATGTGAGGACAAATGCCCAAAAATAGGGACACATTTTAAATATTGTTCTTATAAACTTAGAAATTTGCTAGAATAAAAGGTTTTATGTCACCATATATTTTCTGAGGGATATGAAGTATGAAACTCAAATGCCTGCCATTATTTAGTGACTACAATTCTCAATTTATTGCTAGAAAACTTTTATTAGAAAAAATTATGAGGTAAAAATCTGGACATTCTGTGAGCATCTGTACAGTTGAGAGCTGTGTTCTATGAGTATAAATGTCAAACCATAATTGTACGATTAGTTTTCACATAAAAATGTAGTTTGTTAGACATAAATGGAGTATTCTTTTTTGCATAGGCCTAGAAATGTAGCCATATTAAAGCAGACATATATAAGGAAAATTTCAGTACAATTGAATAACCTTCAGTCAAAAATACTGAAAAGAATAAAATGTGCAAAAAAGAATGTGCAGTACATTAAGTACAAACAGGCTTGACAACCAAGGTTAAAGAGACATGTAAAACTTGTAGGAAATTTACAGGGTTTATTATTAGGAGATATACTTCAGACACAGAAGTTAGTTTGGACTGATACATAGAAGGTCATTGCAGTGCAGTACACAGAAGTTTGGTACAGACACTCGAGACTGAGTGCAGAAGTCAGGTCAAATATCCATAATTCTAGAATATTAATTATATTACTTAGAAGGAAAGGAATAATTCTGAAAATAATGAGGGCAGAAACTACAGACATTATAATTAAGTCTATTTCAGTTTAACAGCACTGCTTTTGGCAACAGTAAGATTTGATTCAGATATTGTTTATATTCTGAGTACAGAATTTATGGACAGTATAATGAGTGCAGAGGCTATGGCCATTATAACTCATCATTTTTCAGTTTATCAGCACTGTTATTGGAGACAGTAAGATCTGATTTGGATGTTGTAGACATGTACCTCCACTGTACATAATAAATATTCGTAACTGAGCTAGAGTGTACAGAGACTTTTATTCCAAAAGGTGCAACAAGATTTGGCACATAAATGAGAGACTAGCACCTGTTCTTCACAGTTCTGTGTAATCAGAAGATAAAAGCAGTCATTCTGGCCTCATTTCAGCTTCTTCTTATTACTTAAAGTTTATTCCACTATTGTACAGTCTATTTAATTCTTACAATTCTTCGGTAAACATGTCTTTTCAGTTGAAAACAGTGATATGCATCTGTGCATTTGTGATATGTGTGTGTGTGTGTGTGTGTGTGTGTGTGTGTGTGCGTGCGTGTGTGCATGTGCATGTGTGTGCGTGCGCGTGTGTGTGCATGTGTGCGTGTGTGTGTGTGTGTGTGTGTGTGTGTGTGTGTGTGTGTGTGTGTGTGTGTGTGCACGTGTGTGCACGAGTGTGTGTGTGTGTTTGTGTGTGTGTGTGCGTCTGTGTGTTTCACTCTGCTCAATATGCACCAGAGAATAAACTGCAGTAAAATTTAAATAGTCATAATAACATTTTTAAACAATCTATGTGCTGCTGTCAAAGGCAATTTTGGAAGAATGTAATATTTAGATTTATGTAGACTACATTGCAGATTTTCTGTTTTGTCACATATAGCTTTACAGCATAATGCACTGTTTCTACTCAGGCTGTGTTCCTACAACTGACACCACACATACAGTTTTTTGAAAAATTAAATCTGTTTCTCAGAAAACAGATTTGCTCTCATAAAAAAGGCTGTTAGTGCACTACCAATGAGTTGAATTACATAATCCTTCCATGTCCTGTGTGAAAATAGGTGTAAGCACCTAACTTATTTATGCAAACAAAAAGATAGACAAGCAGCCAACTCACATGAAGCTAACAAACCGTACATCCTTGAATCAAACATTTTACTTACAGTTTTGGTAAAAAGGTAGGTCCAAATGAAGTGACACCTCCTGTTTTACTTGTGAGACCCAGAAGGTAATCTCCAATAGATCAAGTCACAGCCAGTGGCATAGAGGGACAATGTACTGACAACTAAGTAACTCAAGTCTGAGTAGCAGCATGAGTGTTCAAAATTGCAGGCAGGGAGGATTGTCATGTCTATCTTGAGAGGAGGTTCTATGCTGGGAATCTCAGTATGTTATGATGGCAGTTGAAACTCAAGAGAGATGATGGAGAGGTGGGCAATAGAGAATATAAAAGGCACATCAATCCATGGCCCAGGATGGAGCCTGCACTCACATTTACTCCATACTGCCTCCCCCAGCCACACAGAATGACATCAGCATGTGTGGGAGGGATGCACAGATGTAGGGGAAAATTTTGCACCTGCCAGCTCTGTCTCACTTACTCAGCCTGGTAACCTGCTCAAACAGTTAACTGGAGTCATTGACAGGTGGAAATCCATGCTCGGATCCTTTCCCTGCAGGAAGACACTCCTGATGCAGGTTACACTAGGGATCTGACAAGTTCAAACTTGTGAAGATTGGTTCTACAGAGGCAGGCAGCAATTGAATTCAGTGGTCCTTTACAATCAGCAATATATATATATATATATATATATATATATATGTATACATATATATATATTTATCTATTTTATATAGCTGACATGCTGAACTGGTACCAGCTGCGCTGTCTCATATGGTTTGAGCTATACATCTAGCCTTTAGTTTTGTGAACAATGAAAAATTAGGCGGCTAACACAAAAATAATATTCCAGTTAAGAACATCCCTTCTGTTTTTTTTTCTGGACTAGTTTTGAACAATTTATAAGCACAAAATAGTAAAGACTTATCAGCACACTACTGCATGTCACAGCATCTGGAAAAATAAAGTGCAGAATCAGAACATATATTAATTGTCACAAAAATGATTCTTGGCTGTATAACAAATTGACACATCCCTTTTGATGCACAATGATTTATCAGGCATGTAACAGGACAATTTGCTAATGAGAGGGACACTTACCATTTCATATGGGACTATGATTACAAAAGGTGAAAGCCTTGGTAAAAACTGCAAATGATTTCCTAACAGTATATCTTTGTTACAAGCTTCTCGATGTATGATTTTTGATTTTTAGCAAGGTATAATGTACACTGTCTTGTTTGCACAGACCACAATAAGTGCCAATTAATAGCCAAGAGGGCTCCAAGTATATGGCAATTTGGAAATAAATTGTTTATTTTCTTTTCAAAACTTTAGCTAAGAAGCAAGAAGATGGATAATGGAGGTGGCCTTTAACTTTCTTTGAATGTTACTATCCACTGCTATGCAAGGGAACATCAGTCTCAATCTTTCAGAGTGAGATGTGTGAATAAATGAATATATCAGATATCGAAGTAGCCTGCACTTCACATTGATTAGATATGTTGATGCACAATTTATGTACAGCCAAGAATAACACCTATTCTGCCATGATAAGATACTCTGTTTAAACTATTAAGTGTCAGTAGTGAATGATGTCAAATATTGAGGTTTTAGATGCAAGTTGATCTTGCTTCAGTGAGCGTACATTTTCCACTGCTTCTGTAACCAGAAAAATGTACCACAGTGTCAGCTTATACAGCCTAAGTAACTGGTCATTTACGATATTTCATAATAACATGAAGAATTACACTGAATAAATATTCGTCAAACAGAAGAAATCCCATCCCAAAAGATATGCATCCTAGTATCACAAGTGACTTATAGGGTATGAAACAGAAATTTGCTGATAAAGTAATATGGGCATTAGCAATACGCTATGCACATGTGTAATCAGAATAGTGTATTGCCACATTCATTATCTCAGGATGATAACAGCTCATTTCCTGCTATGAATATTTTATAAATAATAGTCCATAACATCTTTATGTGAGGTTATTTAACATAACCATATGAGATTCCTGCCAGGACACTGTTCTGTTTGTGCTACTTCATTATATGCCTTTGCTTGTATTAGTATCAAGGAAAGGCTGTATATTTATGAAATATAGTGCTGTAATTTATTTTGCATCCGGCAACATACAACAGTGAGTGTAAATATGATGGTAATCTAAACAATAAGGCATTATGATTGATTCCAAAATCAACATATTATAGAAAACGAAAATTGAAACATATATATTTGATTTAAAGCTGAGGCGACAATTAATATCAGGGGTTTTACCTAAGGTATTTGTGAGTGTGTACAAAAGAAGGACAGCTAATTAAATTAATTAAAATCATAGGTAACACAATTACACAAACTTTAAAAAATTGTTTCTGAACATGTATGAGAGAGCGAGAGAGAGACAGAATGAAGAGAGTGTTGGAGAGAGAAGCGCTATTATACCTCTCCCAAGTACAACCATTACTCAGTAAAAAAATGATGCTTAAATTTGTTATAAAAATGCTTCATCAAATTATTTAAAAAGAACATTTTCAATCAGTAAATAATGTAGCTGCATTTGATCCTGAGTTAATATATGATACACTGCCAGAAAAATTTAATGCCAACTTTAAAAACATCTTAATGTATAGGTATATACACCCCTGGAAGCCAAAGAATACCCAGCCTAAGTTTTACTGATGAAATAATGACAACAGCATTAACACAAAATGTAAGAACACAATATATAAGGAGCCTGGCAGCATTCATTGTAGTTCCTATATAATATGAGGAACAAATATATAAAACCCATGAGTATATTTATTAACAAAGTTAATATAGGCAAATATATTCTAGAAGTCTGCTGTCATGCTATAGTGGCTCTCATACAAACACAAACTGGTCAGCTCAGTTACACTTAATGCAAACTTAAAGGGTGAGTAAGGTATACTTACAGGTTGTTGCAGAATTGGTGGATGAGTGTCTAACTTGTCATTGTGTCCAAACTTGGAGTAGAGTGAGTGGGAAGATGAATGTCACATTTTCCTCACTTTTTCTCTTTCATCTGAACCTGTAAGATCTTTAACTCCGTATATCCATCTATCTATATATAAATACATGCATATATGTATCACACACACACACACGCGTGTGCGCGCGCACACACACACACACACACACACACACACACACACACACACACACACACACACACTCTTGTTCTGAGGAAATACCAGGCAAACAATTATTTTTCACATATTACAAGTTCACCCACATTTTGAAAAAGATAACAAAAGACTGAGTACTTAAACAATAGTTCACCACAGGTTTACATTTCATCTGTAAGTGAGAAATGTTGCAGTAGTGTGTGTAAAATAATGTGCATGCCCACAGACTCAGACCGTATTAATGAAGCCAGAGCTCAGACTGAGTAATATGGCAGATGTTTTTTGCAACAACCAGCCAGCCAAAATAAAATAGCTGGATCAGCCAGTAGAAAGAAATATTACTGCTCAGTTCACTTTAGAGAATGCACACATGTCATTAGGTGTATTGAGATTTAATGAACAGCATGCCCTGATGTGTCTTCCGAAACCTCCTGCATAAATAAATAATGGTAAAGAATAACATGGGACTAGCCATTGGTAGGGTGTCCTCATTCCACAGATGGTGAATAATGCACCATTATCTTCAAATAATGCATTCTTTAAAATGAAAAAAAAAATGTATAAGCATATCATGAAATCTACCCCACAGGCTCCAAGAAGTGAGAATCATAATGCACTTTATGACTTGAAAAAGATGATCTTTGCTAGAATCATGAACACATTATTTGGTTTGTCTCAACATCCTATAGAATCACTGCTTAGACCTTATCAGACTGCTATAGCAGGACTGAGAACAGACTGGCAAATCTGCAGAAATAACTTGCCATCACATAACTGTGCTGAATAAGCTGCACGCAGGAGATCTTTGCAGCCACAATGTACATACTAACAGATTCAATTTCTGTGCAGACAGCAGACCTTATTGACCACAGTGGATTTAGGGAGAAGAATAGCAGTCTGTTCCTCAAATCAAACTGTTTATTATTATTTAGGTAATCATCTCAACTGAAACATAGCCTTTGCTAAGCAGCACTTTTAGAGAATGATAGGACACGTTTATATGTAAATAACATATCTGTTTCTGGTTTTTTTTTACACGGTAGTCACTCTTCTGCCTTAGTTAAATAATTCTGCTCCAAGTTATATTTCAGACATAGCTTTTATAAGTGTGGTAGTTCTTTCTCTAAGTGGATTTGTGAATGTGAAGCATTGGTTCTAGTATACTCTAACAGATATATCCTTATGTTTATGTTCCAACAGATTGTGGAGGTCATGCTTGAAAATGACCTCAAGTGATGATGCAGCAAGTTGATTACCATGAGAAGAATTAAAAAAATGATCACAGATTGCTTTTCATTTTGTTCTCTTTTGTTTAAGTAAACTGTTAATAATAGTTTCTGTTTGAACAGCAGGTTATATCTCTAAACACATAGATGTTAATAGTAAATATGGCAGGCCAAGGCATGTACTCTAAGAAAGCACCAGACATACAGAGATACTTTATTAATGAACCTTTACTCATAAGTGCCAATTCATCAAGTGCCAAATCATCGGTCACATGACTCACATCCCATGTGTCTCTGACTTTTAAAAGTATACTGCCTCATAAACTACATATGTGGCATCCCTTCCTTTCTTACAAATAAGAAGCTCCTGTATTACTACATACTATATAGGATTAAACATGGACTTTATAAAATTATCATTACTCTCTCTCTCTCTGTATATATATATATATATATATATATATATATATATATATATATATATATATATATATATAGATATGTATGTTAATTTTATATATATATATATATATATATATCTATATATATATATATATATATATATAAAATCATGGGAATGAATGTCAGAAAAACCCAAAGGAAAAAAAAAAAGCTTAATAATATCTAATATGCACTGTTCAAATACTATTGCATTTTCCTTGTTGAATCTTGTTGAAAGTTTGGCTTTGTTAAGGGCAGATCATGCCTCCTAAACCTGGTGGACTTCTCTGAGACAGTTACCAAGGCTATAGATGAGGGAAAGGTTGTACACACAGCCGACCTAGACCTCGCAAAGGCCTTTGACACCATTCCCCATTCTGGTATTATAGACAAGCTCACCAGCCTGAACACAAACCCCATTGTCACAAGATGGGTTGCGAACTGGCTCACGGACAGAACCCACATGGTAAGAGTTGCTGGAGCTAGGTCTGAATCTAAACCAGTTACAAGTGGCATTCCCCAGGGCTCAGTCCTAGGACCCCTCCTGTTCGGCATATACTTCTCAGAGGTACAAGCAAGCACAGGAGGACTATGGCTGAACAAGTTTACAGATGACTGCAAACTAGGGGCTATAACTGACTGTCCGGCTGACACAGACATCCTCCAAAAGGGTTTCACTAAGATGGATACCTGGTGTCAAAATCATGGCCTTAAGCTAAATGCCAAAAAGTGCATAGTCATCCCCTTTGGAAAAAACAAAGTACCCACAAACTACCACATAAGTTGTAGTCCCCTAAATACAGAAGACGTAATAAGGAATCTGGGGACCCAAGTAGACAGTAATCTCTCCTTTGATAATCACATTGCCAAAGTGGTTAGAAAATCCTTCTACATGGCCCACCTTATCACAAAAGGGTTCGCATCCAGATCAAAAGAGGTCATTGTGCCCCTCTACTCATCACTCATCAGACCCATCATAGAGTACAACGCCCCATTTGGGATGTACCTTACAAGACACCTGCAACGGCTGAAAAAAAACACAGAAGTATCTCACCAAGAGGATCACTGGCCTCAAACAGATGCCCTATGCAGCTAGACTGAAAAAACTCCAGCTGTACTCAGTTGTATACCACCTACTCAGAGGTGATCTCTGCCTGACATACAAGGCCATGTCCAACCCAGAATTGATGGACATGCTCCACCTAAAGAAAACCTTATCCCCTCGAGCCACATGCTCTAGGGATCTAAACCTCACCCAACAATAAATAGGACATGCTGGAGGGATAGATTCCTGTCCCAGAGACTTCCCATACTTTGGAATAAGATTCCAATCTATATTAGGCATTGCTCCTCGCTAACACTCTTCAAATAAAACCTTGACGAGTGGATGGGAAACAGAAAGTTTACCCCAGGGATCACTTCAGTGGCTCTGATGGACAGAGGCACAGGGAACTAATCCAAGGGGGTGGCAAAAAACAACACATTCTGGCTAGGCTTATAAATGCCTTTGGGCAGATAGCCTAGTACCTACCTATGAACCTATCTGCCATAGTGATTACATAGTGATTATCATAAAGCGAGCCCTGTTTCAGTTTAACACTACTTTTAGCAGCAACATTATAAGTTCATATGTTCATAGGAGGTTAGTAGGCTAGTGGCCCTAGGACCCTTACAAACCTTGACACATTAATCCCACGTTGCCCCAATTTTCCTTGGTTAGATGGACATGATTTGCAGAGCAAGTCTATGATCAACACCAACTCCTGTCCATGAAGGACATGGATGCCACTCTCAGAGTGAATGTGTGGTCTCCCATTCATTTGTCTAGGCTGGACTTCAGTAGGGTCAGTGATGAACTCTGCTTCATGTGAATTGGAAGTTTATTCCAGAGGAGCTACAGTCTCTGGCAGATATTTCTATTGTACTTCCTGGTGTACTGATATAACTATTTTACTTCCCAGTTTACTTACATTGCCCTTGTAAGCTGTAAGAAGTGCCTGGGCTGGTTTAGCCTTGCTGCACTCGGGCTCGCTCCACACTCCACACTGCCCCCTATTTCCACCCGCCCCCAGTAGTACTACATTTATAACAAGATAACCACACCCCTTCCTATTAGAACCAATAAACATCATCTACCGTACTAAAACTACTGCTCCATACCTCCCATTACCACTTCTTTATTCTCCTAAGATCCTACTGATACTACAATTAAGTTATATAGTCACGGCCATCTAAAAAACAATCACCCAATACAATGTTACAATTTTCTATACTATCCCTTATGTTTATTCCATATCTCCTCACCTTTTATGAAAACCAGTACTGCCTAGGATTTCATTACCCAAAATACCAAACCACCACCTCAATAGCAACAAATGTGAAAGACCACCTAATAAATTGCCCTATATCTAGTTCCTTATCCTGTACATACTATCAACCCATTACTTCCAAATACTTGAGCTCCAAATCCAGTCAATATCAAAAGCTAATAAATACATTTTTGAAGCTTATAATAAGCTTACATTACAACCTTACAATGGATGGGGACATCCACCCAAACCGTGGACCATCTACTCTTGATAAATCTACACCTTGTATTACTACCCCAAACAAAACTCTTGCAATAAATAGGCCCCTCAACTCCTTCCTGGCCTGTCACCTAAACATTAGAAGTATAACTAATAAGGTTCATAACCTGCATGCTCTCTTAGCTGTTCACTCACCTGATGAACTTCAACTGAAACCTGGCTAAAACCCTCCACTTGTGTCAATGAAGTACTACCACCTGGATACAACATACTCAGGCTAGATAGCACTACCAGAAAGGGGGGCAGGGTAGCTGTACTCTATAAATCCACACTAAATGTAACTATGGACCCCTTACAACCACTCCAAGTTAATAATGCTGAAATTCTTTCTACCAAATTGCAAATTAATAAAAACAAATATATAAATATTGTCTGCATGTACATTCCCCCAGGGAATAATGTAACTACCCTAGAAAATATACTCCACTGGTTATCTAGTACCTACCCTCAAGAATCCATGGTACTTGGGAATTTTAACATAGACTGGAACACCTGCTCCTCTGAATCTCCAACCACACATGTAAGCCTATATGGGTTTACACAGATTATATCCTCCCCCACCAGGATAGGGAAACCTTATCATAAAGAAAGTATACTGTACTGGATACTCATCAACAGTCTTCCCCAACAGTACATATCAGGGACTCTGCCCGATGACCTAAGTGACCACTTTCTTACCTGTATACTCAAACACAAATTCACTAACCCCCATCAGCCTATTATAAAAACAGTAAGAACCAATAAGAACTTTAACCCTACAAAATTCCAAGAAGAACTCGCATCATGCAATTGGTCTATCCTAAAATACTTGCCCCTAGATGAAGCTGTTGCTCACTTTAATAATAAATTCCTGGCCCCTGATCAGAACATTGAAACGCTGTTTCCACGAATATGATATGATCGACACATATTGCGCAAACTATGTAAATGCTGAATGTCCAAAACAGTAAAATCTGAAATGTCAAAGTGTTTTGGTTGGCCCATCTGCGGTAGAGCTCCGTAAGGTAAGTGTGCGATAAGTATGGACCTTAGGGTAGGGTGAGGGTTAAGGTAAGTGTATAGATAGGTAATGTATGTAAGATTTAGTGTAGTGTTAGAAGTAGGGTTTTGTTAAATGTATTTATGTGTATTATTTATTTTGTTAGGGTATATCTCCGTAGGGGAAGTGTGCGGTAGTTACGGACCTTAGGGTTAGGGAGGGGTTAAGGATAGTGCATAGATAGTTGTGTAAGTGGGGTTTAGTGCAGGGTTAGAAGTTGGGTTTTGGTGCTTTACTTTAGGGTTAGGAGTAGGGTTTGGTTAGTGTATGTATGTGGTTTATTTATTTTGTTTGGATAGGTAGTATGTAGCGGGTGGTGGGGTTGGCCGACTATGACCGTTCGATGTTTTACATTTTGCAGTTTAGTGCATTCAGTCTACTCGTGGTTCAATTAATACATGTCGCTTTGTTGGTATTTGTTGAAATGGATTTTCGCGGAACTGATATAGACCCCAAATTCCTAGCTATCCTTGATTCTCAAGCTCCTGCTCGCTCCACTCGAACTAAAACAAAAATCTCACCATGGCTCTCTATAGATACCAAAGTTAAAATCACACTCAGAAACAAAGCGTGGACCATATGGTGTACCACAATGGCCCCCTAGATCGAAGCAGATATAAACAACTAAGGAATAAGACTAAAAAATCCCTTTTGCTAGATAAAAAGAATGACTACTGTCAACTACAGCAGAAAAATAAAACTAACCCTCAAATTTTTGGGCAGGTATAAATAAACTGTTGCACCCAGGACAAACCACCACTCCAACACCTGCCTCTATTGATAAACTACCAGAGGATGTTGCAATCACCTTTAATAGTTTCTTCACTGAGACTATTCAGTCCTTTGCTAGTCAGCTACCTCTAAGCCGTCCCAGCTCAAAGATCACCACTCCCAGTACCCAACTCTCCTTTAGCTTTCAACCAGTTGCTACATCATTCATTTGAGATCTAATCAAAAAACTAAAACCAACTACCCTATCAACAGATCTTCTCCCTGCTGAGTATCTGCAAAAAGCTGCAGATGCCATAGCATACCCCATCTCCATTCTAATCAATCGAACCATAGCAGAAGCTTCCATCCCCACCATCTGGAAAATATCCCATGTCATACCACTCCAAAAAGGAGGCAGCTCCACTGAACTGGCTAATTTCTGGCCCATAGGTATACTATCACCACTGGCTAAAATTATGGAAAAATGCATCCATAGTCAACTGTTACATTATTTGATTCAGAACAATCTACTGGCCAACTCTCAGCATGGATTTAGGTCACATCATAGTACCATCACGGCCCTCCTTGCCTTTTCTGATGTCATAAACAATAACCGTAATAATAACAAATTATCCTCTGCCCTCTTTTTGGATCTCTCCAAAGCTTTTGATATGGTTGATCACCAACTACTAAGCCACATGCTAAAGACTATGTGCTTAGATACTCAAGCACTGCAGTGGCTCCAATCCTATTTGAGCAGTAGACAACAAGCCGTCCTATGGCAAAACAAACTGTCTTACATCCTACCTAACACCTTGGGAGTTCCCCAGGGTTCTAGACTAGGACTTCTCTTGTTTTCCATATTTATCAACAACCTGTACACTGTCATCCCAGATGCAAAATGCATTCAGTATGCAGATGACTCCACCTTGATTTGCTCTGCTACCTCCCAGTCTCATCTACAAACATTATACCAGAACACTTTTAATACAGTTGAAAACTGGCTAACTGATCGTCATCTGATCATAAATACCAATAAAACAAAGCTGCTACTGTTTTCCCCTACTCGTAGGTCCTCTGTATCATCCTTCTCTATAAAATCTAACAAAGGCACCATAATCTCCCCAGACACCTACACAAAGCTTCTAGGTGCTAATGTAGACAATAACCTTAAATTTGATATGCATGTCAATCTAACTATCAAAACCATCAATAAAAAACTTGGCTCACTCCAAGATCAAACCTTTCCTAACTCCCCCTGCTAAAATTGCCATTGCACATTCTTATCTACTCTCAGCTCTTCTTTATGCTTTGCCCAATTCGCCACTGGCATGCCATACAAGATAAACCACTGTAAAAACCTAAACTATCTAGGATGGTTAGAACTGCCACGCCTATTTCAGTATAACCAGCTTTTAGTGGCACATAAAGTACTTAACCAGTCAGAAAGCACACCTGCACTTAAAAATATTATCAACCCCTACAGAAAACTCAGACCACTTCACCCCTCTAACAGACTGCAAGTTCAAACTGTCAAAAATCAATAATTCAGCTGGTGGCGCTCTGTTTGCCAACTATGTTGCTAAACCCTGGAACTCACTGCCTGCTGATATTACTCTAGAACCCATCCTAAGTCAATTCAAGAAAAGTCTCAAACAATATTTTAAATCACACTGGCTATGTCATTGTTCCAAGCCTGATTAGTCCTCTTTCTATGTTTGTGTCCTAATTCATTTGTAATTTAACCGTGTGGCATTTTTTTAGGTCTTTTAACCTTGTGTAATTTAAATCCTTGTGTGATTTTATTATATGTATAGCTGAACAGAACCTGTAAACTTTGTTTATCAAGATCTATGTTATATTATTGTTTGTACCTTGGAGCTTTTCTCCCAGGGCCTCCGCTGAAAATGGATATGTATCCAGTTGGCCTATCCCGGTCAACAAATGTAAAATAAATAAAAATAAAATAAATGTTATGTTTATGTCACAGGCTATGTTAAGATTTTTAGAGGGAGCAACTCTTGTGCCATTTGACTTCCAGATGTGCAGCATTTCCATCAGGGTAGGGTGGGAGATCTCTCAGGAGCCTATAAGATACAGAGTACAATGACAGAGCTTTCAGTCAGTCCATGTAGGTCATGGTTTAGAGGTACTGTTTTTTTCTTGGTGAGAAACCTCTGAGGTCTCTCCATCTGCAGTAGGTGTCTGGTGAGGTGCATGCAAAAAAGGAGCATTGTACTCTATTAATAGTCTGATGATGGCTGAGTACAGTGGAGTTACAACATCCTTAAACTTTGATGCGATGACCTTACTTATGAGATGTGCAACAGAGAAGGCTTTTCTTACTACTGTTCAAACCTGGTGGTCAAATTTGAATATTATGAGGTGCTTTCAAAATTGTAATTAGCAGGAAACTGCACTTTGCCAAAGGGGATAATAATGTACTTTTTTGCGTATAGTTTTAGACAGTAGCTTTGGCACCAATCATTTGTCTGTTAGCCACTCTTGTAATATATTAACATTATTGGGAGACTTAATGATTCCCACAATTTGCAGTCATCAATGAACTTGGTAAGTCAAAGGCTGTCTACTTTAGACTAGACTTCCAAGAAATAGATTCCAAACAGTAAAGGGCCTAGCACAGAACTTTGTGGTATGCCACTGGTGACAGGTCTACTGTTAGAGGTGGAGTCACCAACTTTAACAGCATGTGTTTTGTTGGTGAGTTAATTGGCTACCCATCTAAAGATGCAAGGGTTGATCTCCAGCTGGGAGAGTTTCTCAGTGATACCTGACTGGGGGATTGTGTCATAAACCTTGGCTCGGTCAAGATAGACAGGATGAACTCTCTTATCTTCATCCAGGGCTTTGGTGACTTTCTAAAGGCAATCTACTAGGTTTAGTAAGCATGATCTATCCTTAACAAAGCTAAACTGGATTGGGTCTAGAGTTTGATGGTCATCTAATTCCTTGTTGATAAGGTCCATGATGATTCTTTACAAGGCCTTGCAGATAAGGCCGGTTAGACTTATGAAGCTATAGTTCCCAAGGTTGGTTTATGCCCCCTCTTTGTTCAAAGGGATTACTGTTGCTATTCTCCACTCTGCTGAAACAAAGCCAGTTCTCAGATGATGGTTTAAAGAGGACACCAAGTGGGTGCACTAGGTCCTGATTTAGATTGCTTATTAAGCAACCTTGGATGTTATATCTTCACAAGGAAGCTGTGTTTTTCGCCTGGGAGAGCATAGATATGGTCTGATCTCTAGATATGCTAGGCAGAGGATTGGTGTCAGGTATGCTTTGGGGTATGGCTGATGGGGACAGGGGGGTGTAGTTTGTACCAAATCTGTCAGCTAGCAGATTGGTAGCTTCTTCTGGTATAGTATGAGCGGTGCCATCCACTACCAGTTCGGCACATAGCTAGGTATTCCCTTATAGAGTTTGGACTTGGTTAAAGAATGCCTTATGATTTTCCTTGGCTAGGGATGCTATTTTAGCATTGCAGTTTACTTTAGAGGACTTTAAATGATTTCTGATTTGCTTGTTGAAGCCGTGGAGGGAATTCTTCCTCTGCTGAGTTAGTTCCCTCTTGTTCTTGGACATCAGTTTCTTCCTCTTGTTATATAACCTGTTTATACTTGAGGTACAACAGGGTGGCTTGTTTTTTCAGGAGGACCTGGTTTTGATCTGGTCAGGTACAGCCAAGTATATACAGTTGTTTAAGTATTTATATACGGTACTTGCATGGACCTCTGCACGGGAGTTATTGTTGTCTGTGATTGCGGGGGGGGGGGGGGTATACAACATTTTATACCATCATTTACTAGGTTGTAGTTTGCTTTGGTAAAGGTTTTTTTTTTGCTCCTGTGGGGGTGTCAGGTCCAATAGTTACTTTGAACGAGACTGATATATGGTCCAACCTTACTGGGGAGGGCATCACACCTGGGGGAGTGCAGTGACCGCTCCATGTTGGTGAGTACTAGGTCTAGGACATTTGATCCCCATGCAGGGGTGCAGATTATCTGTTTCAGAGCATTTGCATTAACAAAGTCCAGGAATCTCTAGGCTAGCATATTTGTGCTCATGTACATCTCCCGGTCAATGGAGGGATAGTTGAAATCTCCCTTGACTAAGGTGTTGGATCATAGTGGAGACTTACAACTAGCAATGATGTGGTAGGGTACTTTGCCTATAGTTAATTGGACATAAAGTAGTTTGAGACAGTCATACTGTTTGACCAGTATTGAGGTGCACTCACTCAGGAACAACAGTTCAATATCCAGGATTTCATTTATATTTAAACCCAAGTTCCATGCAGATTGTCAGACACAAAATGTGATATATCTGGCCACGTGTATAGCCTGTTCCTGCTTCTATGTAGGGAATACTCTATACAGAAATTCAAAGATAGAATTCTGAGACATCTCTATGACATCAGGACATATAATGTAAAGAATGCTCTAGCAAAACATATACAAGAGAATCCACAGCATATATTCTCTTTCAGGGTGTTGACTATGTAAAGGTGAACTGAGGGGTGGGGGGTGATTTGAACATGTACTTGGAAAACCTGGAGCTGAAATGGATACTACAAGCTCAAAAATTTCCAGGCATTAAATACAAATGCATGTTTAAAACACACCTTGAGAAGGAGGAAGTTACATGCATGATGTTCCAATGATTTCATTGTTTTTTTTTTAATTTATTATCAATGTGATTGGTTGTATCTGTTTTAAATGTGAGAATGTTTGTTTTAAGAAATATGTGGAACTGATGAAGCATTTGTAAACGTGAAAGTGCTTATCCTTGTTCTTAATAAACTTGTCTATTTTAATTTTATGGTCGTGTTAGCCATGCTGGTTATTTGTTTCTTTGGTTTATATTGTGCTACCAGCATTGGCTTTTGTGTGCACTGGGGCCTCCTTCTTTTTTGTTGTTGATTTTTATAAGAGACAAGTTGGAAATGGTCTTAAGTACTTTGAACGTTGTTCTAAAAGACACTAATCGGTTCCTTATGGATTTAAAACATCATTTGATTAATAACAATAATGAAACTGCTAATTGCCTATTTGTAACACTTGATGTTAAAAATTTATTTACCGGTATACCCAATGATTTTGGCGTACAGGCAGTAAGAGAATTGCTATGCAGCAAAAGTGTTTATAAGAGTGACATGGCTATACTCATTTGCAGACTCTTAGAAATTATATTGGAAAGTAATGCTTTTATGTTTGAACAAGAGGCGTACTTACAGCAATGGGCTGTCGCTATGGGCACCCCATATGCCAATTCATATGTCAATTTGGTGTTGTACTACTGGGAAGAGAAGTTAATTTTGAACAATGTTACATATTCAGGTTACAGTAAGCTGTATCTGCATTTTGTAGATGATGTATTTATTTTATGGGCTGGTAATGAGAGTGACTTAGAACAATTCTTGATTTGTATCAATAATACTACCAGTTTTCTGAGCTTTACGCATACTGATTCTTCCTCCAGTATTGATTTTTTAGATGTGAGGATGTATAAAACCCAGATGGGAAACACTGATATCACCATTTTTAGGAAAGCTTGTTGGAAGAATAGCTTACTGCAGTATGAAAGTATGCACCGAGATATGTCTTCACCAATGTTATTAAGGGACAGCTTACAAGGATGTCTAGACTTTGTACAATGGAAAGTGACTGTGTTAGAAATATGGAACAGCTAGGAGCCCAGTTTGAGAGCAGGGCTATAAGTATGGTGACACAACAAGTCTTTAGTAATAGGAACACCACAGCCAGACCTTATTTTCAGCTGAACAAGTCCCCCATATGAGGGAAGTAAAGTGAGAAGGATGAATAGACAGAATGGCTTAAGAGTCTTCATTAAATATACCAATGATAGTAACTTGGTCTGTGATATTAAAACTAAAAATTGGAGTTTATTAATTACAGATGCCAGATCAGCTGAAATTATGGGTGGTAAACCGAGCTTTGGTTTTAGAAACTCCAAGAACCTGAAGCAGCTATTATGTGATTAGAAATCACAGTCTCAGGGGAATTTCTCTGAGAGACTAGGCAGTTTCCCTTGTAGATGTAAAGCTTGCTCTGTTATTACTCAGGAATAACAGTTCCAACATCCAGGATTTAATTTTATATTTAAACCCAGGTTCCATGCAAATTGTCAGACACAAAATGTAATATATCTGGCCATGTACAGAGCCTGTTCCTGCTTCTTTGTAAGGAAAACTGTACAGAAATTTAAAGATAGGATTTTGAGACATCTTTATGACATCGGGACACATAATGTTATGAATGCTCTAGCAAAACATATGCATGAGAATCCACAACATATGTTCTCCTTCAGGGTGTTGCAATATGTAAAGGTGAACCCTGTGGGGGATTTGAACATGTACTTGGAAAACCTGGAGCTGAAATGGATACTTAGACTACAGGCTCAAAAATTCCCAAGAATTAAATGCAAATGTATGTTTAAAACTCACCTTGAGAAGGAGGAAGTTACATGCATGATTTTCCAATCATTTCATTGTTTTTTTAAATTTATTTGAAATGTGATTAGTTGGTATCTGTTTTAAATGTGAGAATGTTTGTTTTAAGAAATATTTGGATCTGATGTGCTTGTGAATGCAAAAACTCTTATCTTTGTTCTTAATAAACTTGCCTATTTTAATTTTATGGTCATGATAGCCATGTTGGTTATTTGTTTCTTTGGTTAGTACTGAGGTGTACTTGGCCTTAATGAAGATGTATACACCTCCATCTTTGGTTCTTTCTCACTCATTTTTGAGGTCTGAATACGTGGAAGGCATTGTAGCCTTGCACTGCTGAGGTGTTGTCAACAGGCTTGAACCATGTTTCGGTGACCACGCAGATTTCAGCGTCTTCCAAAGTGAGGCGTGCTTCCAGGGACTGCATCTTCCCAATCAGCCTCTTAGCATTAAGCAGCCACACCTTTAGTTTGTCTTGAGTGGATTTTGTTATGTTGGAAATTTTGTTGTTTTGACATTGCCTAAAAATGGCACTATTGAGTAGGCACGTGCCTCTGCCAGTATTCAAAAGCCTAGAGGAGACAGGTACAGACCATCTCTAGCAAAGAAACATGGCCTGTCATCCATACCTTCCAAGGCTGACAGATACTGGATCACCCTGGACTGACTTCATAAGCTAAGCCAATTGTTGAAGTCGATCATTTTTTGTTCATATTGTGGCATCATTCTGAGTGAAGGTAGAATGCTGCTTAGGGCTAGGGTCATACCTGCCTGGGACACATAATCTGAGAGTTCAGTTATGTCTGTCTTCATATAGTCCAGAGAGGTATGTCTCAAGTAATTCACCTGAACATGGACTATGACAGAGTCATAATGGTACTTGTTGTGCGACTTGAGTGCAATCCTGGCTTCTGACAGGCAGCTGATTGTGACCTTCTCTTTGTCCGTCCTGGTGAGAGAAACATCTGTGTGTCTCACTATGGAGTTGCCTATGATTAAGACATTAGGTTTTGAGGTGTTTTGCCTTAGGGGATTATTTGCTGAGACACTAGTGCATGCGTTATTATGTGTAGTGGTTACTATTTGCATAGTAGTGTATGCAAGTGGTTTATATTTGTGAGGTCTCTGATCTTTTGGTAGGCCTCTAATGAAAACCTCCATGTATGTGGGTTTATGTGTTGTGACCACATTTTGTGTGAGAAGTGAAAATTGTATGTGCTGACAACCTGTTTGATGTCCGGTTTGTTGTTACATGAAAGATCTGAATTCTGTAGTGTAATTACATCTCTCACACAGGATATTGGTTTGTTTTAGGAGTAAGTGGTTGTCAGTGTACATAAGGCAATTACTACATTGCCTCAGGATGCCCATGTCAATCAGGCTGGCCAGAGAAATTATGGGAAACTGTCCATCCAGTATAGTAGTTTTTTTTACTGTATTTACTATTAGGGAAAGGATGGCACAGTGGTGTAGTAGTTAGTGCTGTTGCCTCACAGCAAGATGTCATCCAGTTCGATTCTCAGCTGGGGGACCTTCTGTGTGGAGTCTGTATGTCCTCCCTGCATTCCTGTGGGTTTCGTCCAGATGCTACACTTTCTTCCCACATTCCAAAGACATGCAGTAGGTTGATTGGACACTCTAAATTGGCTCTATGTGTGAGTGTGTGTGTGTGCATGTGTGTGGTGCACTCTCTGAGGAGGGTTGGGCATTGGGTTAGCAACCCAATCCTGTAAAGCCCATAACTGCTATTAAAACAACAAGTGCTGAAGGGTGCTTATTGCCTGATATGCTGAATGCATGGGAGTGAATCCAGGATGTACTATTAGGGAAGGAAGTGGGCTAATTACACTACTTTTTAAGTTAGGATTAGCAAAGGTGCTTGTTCTGTTGAAGGTTAGGGAAGATAAGTGTGCCAATGCTGCTCAGTGGGCAGCTGAGTTAACTGTATGCAGAAGGGAAGCATGGGAGGGTTCCACTGACAGATGTCTAGGGAAAAATTGTGTTGCAAGGCATTTGCATATATACAGTGCACCGCTAACCCCCATTGCATAGTACACAGCAATGCTCAAACACAAGACTTAAATATAGGCAAAAATAAATACTTTTGCACTAATCTACCAATAGGAAAACACACAATGAACCTTCATCCAGCAATCCCCAGCTCAGACAAGGCTGGATCCACACTCTTCTGCCACAAGGGTGCAGGGGAGCCGTTCTTAATGTAAGATGGCTGGTTTAGTGCTCAAGTGTATTAATAATAGGCTAGCTTCAGCAGATATGAATGCAGGCTATGCTTTCTAGGCTAACAGTACAGTTAAAATCAAGTGCAGAAAATGATACAGTCACAAACAGTAAAAAGCAGAAATAATGCAGCTGTTAGTTAGAATACAGTTTAAAAAGTGCAGTCAAGAAACAATTCAGCCAATGGAAAAAAAAAACATGTGAAATGTGCACCATCCTTTCCCTAATAGTACATACAGTAAAAAAAAACTACTGTAATGGATGGGCAGTTTCCCATCATTTTTCTGGCCAGCCTGATGACCAAAAACTAATCTCTTGTCTGTTTCTTGATCTCTCAAAAGCCTTTGATACTGTCTCTCACTCTCTACTACTAAATAAACTGTCTAACCTTAACTTGTCCCCGACAACAGTGGCATGGTTTGAAAGCTACCTTAAAGACAGGTGCCAATCTGTAAAATGGGACTCTACTTTATCTACTCCCCTTTCAATTCATATGGGTGTCCCTCAAGGATCCATTCTAGGGCCACTACTCTACAACACCTTCACAAACCTGCTGTATACCTCCTGCTCTCTCTCCTCTATTATACAATACGCCAATGAATCTACAGTCATAACAATAGCAAACTCCCACTCTGAACTCTTAACAGCTACCCAGTCTTCTTTTAACTCAGTAGAAACATGGCTCTCAAACAACCAACTCATCCATAACCCTAAAAGAACAAAACTACTACTCTTCCTCCCTAAAACAGCCAATCACATAAAAAACTTATTTTACTATCCAGTCACTAAACAAGACTCCAATTGCAGTTGAACCTAGCTCAAAACTCCTTGGCATCACAACAGATGATCAACTAAAATTCGACCTCCATATTAATAATTGTATCAGGAAAACACACCTTAAACTAGGTCTTCTTTACAGAAATAACAAATTTCTTACTCAGCATAGCCCTCACTCGTACCTATCTTCTTCCCTGCTTAACATACTGCTCACAAATCCTTACTAACCTAAACTCCTCCCTGCTTTCAAGACTTGAGACTACATACCACAAAGTATTGCAACCCAGCAAACATATAGATCACATCACTGTCTCTCTTTTAGATATCTAAACTGGCTAGAACTGCCCCACCTCCTCCTTCTCTCCCAGCTCCAAACCATACACAATTCTTTACCAGCCATCCTTCTGTCCAGCCTTACAATCTATCATCTCCCACTATGCTCCTGCAAGAAACCTCCGAAGCTCTTCCCTAGACCTCTTAAAAATCTATAAGCCCAAATCAAAATATGGATGTAACTTATATTAGCTACCATCCCTCTATTGAATGGAATAAACTTCCCATCGAAATTCTAACAAACATGCATCCCAAACAATTTAAACAAACTCTAAAAGAATAATAACAGGAAAATAATCTGCCAATGCTGTAACCCTCCTTGAAAATTTCTACCCCCACCTCTCTAATCTAGGCATTTCCTCTTCACTTTACTTGTACTATATCCTGTTTATATAAATTGTAAAAATATTTTCTCCTATGTTAACTCGTTTATACTTACTACTTCTTCTATAATATTGCTGTTGCTGTAACGTTGCTGCTTATGCTAATGCCAATTGCATAATATTTGCTCATTGAGTATTTACTACATGTTTGATTGATTACTATATGTATCTACTGGAGCTTTTCTCCCCGGGCCTCTGCTGAAAAAGGGCTTCGGCTCAGTCAGACATTCCCAGTCAACAAATGTAAAAATAAAATAAATAAATAAATAAAATAGATAATTTAAGTGTCTCTCACATAGAACAAAAACACCAGGCCAAGCAGATTTCTTAAAACATAAAACAAAACAGAGCAGGAAAAACAGAAAGCAGCTCTATTAGCAAGTCACAGGCAAAAAATATAGGTTTGCTTTCCTTAACCAGTAGAAAATCACTAGCATTTATGCAGGCTTGAAATCTTTTTAGACAAGACAAAGGCCAAGCAATGCACCATGTGTTTAAGTATCACTCAAGAAAGGTAGATGAAAACATTTCAATTGATAGCTGCTAGGTAGATACTGCACTAGATCCTGCATCAGTAGATTTTATGGTAGCTTGAGACAGACTCACTGACACTTACATTGTTGTGCGTATCTAACTATCGGTACAAGCACTTCCACTGGAATTTTTGATAATTCTGTCTGCGTGAAAACCATAAAACTGTATATCAGTTTTCTGAACTATATCAGATCTTAACAGTTGCTTGTTCTAAATCATAATCTAATGTCGCTCTATTTTCCTTCCAGACCAAAATCTTATCAATAATCAGTTTCTTCAGTCATACCAGCCATGGCATGTTAAAATATCTCAAGTTCTGCTGACATTCCAAACAGATTTTGGAAATTTATATCAGTACAAAGGTGCTTTAATGGCACACAGCATGGAGTCTGACTTTTCTGGTTTAATGTCAAAATCCCTAACTTGCATCCAGCGCTGAAAGGAATTCTGCATTAAGTTAGTTGCCTAAGGAAACATTAGACAGAGGCTGCACTACTTCTTCACTGAACATTTACTTATGAGTGCAGTACCCCTCCTTGTAGCAGGACTCACACCTCATATTAATCTGACCCATCTTGACATAATATGCGGCAGATGTGTCAGTTCAACAGACCCAAAAAATCAAATAGTGCAAGTATGTCAGGACTTATGAGGCTCTAGAGTGTTAGGATTTTGACAAGGCCTTGCAGAAACAAATTTACTAAATACCAGCTAATATAATGACATGGTCACACACACACGCACACACAAAATCTTATGGCGATGTTATCTGTTTAAGAGTTGGTAAAATACTATGTTTGTTGAACTACCTAGTACAGAAGTTTAACAAATGATGACAGCATAAATGTGAATAAAAGACAAAATGAATGCATTTTTTTTTTTATTTTGGGACCGAGTAGGTTCATTGTTCAAAATGTTCCAATTTTGCAATGTTTCATTAAGGATGAGATTCAGAAATAACTTGTTTACACCAAAACAGTAGCTGCATTGGGTTCTACTATGAAAAGCCTACTTCCTGAAAGCAGATGTTACAAAAGGATGAAAAAAAAATTACACAGAATGCAAAAGAGTGAAAATTCCTGAACTTACATATACCAACTCCATGGTTGCACCGACTCAAAGAAAGGAGCAGTCACTCTAAAAAAGTAAATCATTGCCAGAGGACAGTTAGAAATTGCACCAGCAATGATTGTTATGGGATAAAGCATTTGGCATTATGCTAGTCATCTTTTTTTTTCCCTGTGGGCTACTGACACTTGAGCAATTTCACTTTGAGCATGTCTAGGGAAGTCACTGTAGGGTCAGCAAACTATCTCCTGCATGACTCACAAAATAATTCAGAAATGGTACGGTGGCATTCAGGACCAAGATATACTGAACTAACAAGCAGGTTAGCATGTATTTCTGCAGATGGAGTATGGCAGGCATAGCTGTCCAGCATAATTGGGGATAAAAACATCCAGCAGTCAATGACAATTCCTTTATATTGCTCATATTCAGTGGTAAAGTACACAGAATAATACAATGTTTATAAAAATATGATTTTACAATGAAAAAAGTATGACGCATTATTGCATGTCATTGTGTATTGACTCCTCAAAAGATTGCTATAATTTATGTAATTTCAAGAGAGACTAACAAAACTGTATTGCAAAATCAGAGTTGCTATGGGAAACAGAGAAAGTTGAGCAGGAGGATAGCAGGGTACCCAGCATACCCATTTATGCAGCATGCACATCTAAGGTTGGGAGGGTGGCCTAATGGTTAAGGTGTTTGCTTTAAAAACACAAGATGCAGAGTTTGAGTCTCACAAAGGATAACTGGCTAGGTTTAAAATGGCTCACAAGAGCAGTTAACCTAGTACTAATCTATGAACCTATGAACCTATGATGCTTGTGATCAACAGTAACAGCCGAAAACATATGGAAAGTACACTGGGGGGACACTACTTATGGCCATGGTGTTATACCATGGATATTAGTAGTGCACTTTCTAGCAAGGTATTTTCTTCTTAATCAGGCAATACTTTCTAATCTGTATCATAATATTCAGTTCAGAAACAAAAGTTCATCTACATATGCCATTCCACAGTTTACTAATCACACTTCAGTCCATTATTTCTGCCAGAGGGATACCTAGATCATATGTCTCCCTGAGTAATTCCCTAGACTGGTGCTCACCTCAACCCAATGCTGAAGACTGAAAAAATAAATAAATGAAAACTATTTCCACTCTAAACTCTAAGTGTAACAGACTCCTTCTTACAGTTACTAATGCACAACATTCATGTATGCAAGTCTGAATGCAGAATTGGCACCAATGGCTCACACTAGGTGCTGTGGCATTCGGGGCCCAGACATAATGGCTTCATAAATGAATATCAGTACTGAACTCATATCCCACCATCAACTGCCAATCCTGTTTTCTAACAGATTGTACCCAGGGCAGATACCCCCTTTGCCTGTTGTAAATATGGCTCTAATTTCTTCTATTCTGGCCCTGTTGAACCTGTATTTGACAGTTGACTCAACATCTTTCTTGACTGTCTGAGCCACTATTGTTGCATGTCTTCAGTTGTATGATGCCAGTTTGTATCCTACTTTACTGGTCATACTTGTTGGGCTGTGTTCAGAGTTTAGTCTTCCTTTCCATCTTTGGTCACTTGTGTTTATTCCCACTAGGCGACTTTACAAAAAGAAGAGGCTTGGACTTTCACTCTTAAGTTGCTAACACTTAATTTTATAATTTTCCATTCCACAAAACTCTCCAGCAGCTAAGAATAAACGTCCCATGGGCTTGGATTGCATCCACAAATGGATGAGAGATAACTGTGTGCAGTTCAATGCTAGCAAGTTGACTGCAATGACCATGCTACCCTGTATATTTCCTCATTCCATTTTTCTTGCCAGATAATATTTATGGTGGTGACAAGTTGGAGGCTGTTTCTTAGTAACACGCCTGCAGAGTTAATGTACTTTATTAAATGTTTTTAATTTTTTATGTTTTCATTTAACAATAATAACAGACTTGTTAGGCTAGTTATGTATGTTAATTGTATTGTAAGAAATCTTTTTGTTTTCTGAAGTCTCTCTTTTTTTTTTTTTTTTGAGAAAATTGGGAGAGATATCCTAATCCACAGAGATACCTAACTCAAGAAATTTTTTTAAGGAAAATGGATACTGCAGTTTCAGCAATGTGAGTATTATTTATTAGCAAAGTCCATGTATTCTGAGGACTTATATGACACAAAAACATAAGAAGGCTTGCACAAAGAATATCTGCTCTTATATCCAACAGGATGAAAAACCCTAATAGAGCCTTCCACTGACACACTCTAACCTGCCCCATATATAAGTATATTTGTCCTGATAAACTAGGTTAAATAAGATACAGATATGGAAATTATGGCAGGTTGGCTCACTGGGGTTGAACGTTGACCACATGCTTGGATATAATAGAAACTTGAATGTAAAATGATTTCTGAAATTGAGACTATTAAAGCAGATATTGCATTTGGTAATAAACAGCCATTTGTTTATTGCATTTTTAATTTATTTCTACATGACGTTCAAGAAGTTATTATTGCAGCTTAGTATCTGGATATATACCTCAATGAAGACATTATGTTTTATTGTTTAAATATTTAACTACTGTTTTGTCAATTATTTGCTCTAATAGTTTATTGCTTAATTTTATTCATGTGATATTGCAGATGGATATTTAATTGGTGGTGTATCCAATTATATCTGTATTGTAATGAAGGCTGCATTAATGGTGGATTAAAGTGGCCAGTACTGACAAAGTTGTTTCATTCCACAGATTTCATCCATTATGCAGTGCATCAGTATTGCACATGGTGCATAGTAATGCATTAATAAATCTACTGTGTCAAAATATTGCCAGCGGTTTACAAGTGCATGTTTTCCTTGACTGACCTTACACATTATTTCTATACAATGTGTACCACGTCTCTGACTCTCACCATATGTACATCTAAAGGAAACAATGATTTCCATCAACTCCACCTGACCTCTTTTGAGATCATGTAAGTCAATCTTGAACTTTATTGAATTAACTGTATGGGACTCCTGGTACATTATTATTTAAACAAACTTAAACAAATTATTTGGTGTACTCCAAAACACCAGGAGTTATTTCACTGACAAGAATGAGCATTTATTCAGCCTTGAAAGCCCAAAACATTTACATGTCCACTGCTGTCCTTGAACCACAGACTGTGGACACAGCATGAAAGCTTATTAAAAGACTATGTTACATAAATGGTCATTATGGCATAAATTGATTTACTAATGTGATAAGCTGATGTATAATGCTGCAGTAGAATACAGATATACACAGGTCTAGTGAACTGCATACAGATACTACAACAGTCTGATGACAGTACAGGAGTGTTAGCCCCTAGAGTCCTACTGGGTCTCACCTGATCATATCTAGTAGCACCAGGTGCTCTCTTACTAACTCTTGTCTCTGTCTCATCCTCAGCCATTGTATTTTGGGGCAGGCAATCAATCTTTATCTTTCAAATTACTCACAGGTGACAGTTAAATTGCTCTCCTTCTCAGTACTAGCATAACTTTTCAGGTAAGTCTTCTTTCATTATATACTATGGATGAGTAAACATGGCATACTACCATAATTTTTTTTTTTTTTTTTAGTTCTTGCCTCTGGCTCTTAGTGTCTGTTTTAGTCACTGTCCTTAATGACAAGTTGTCAACAATAACAGAATAAGAGTATTTTTAATTCTACATAACTTACCTTGTCCAGCCTCAACACGCTTCATTATCAGTCACTAATATTGTCATGCGTAATTTCTTTTTGTTATACCGGCAGGGCTGTCTAGGAAGTTTCTGTATTATCTAAATGTGCTTTACAAGCCTTTCTTTAGAAACCATGGAGACACAAGAATAAAAAGGTATTAAACTTGCATATATGAATTTAAGCAAAGAGCACACTTTAGGATTATATAACACACATTTAAATATTATGAAATCAATGCCAAAGTCTTAGGAAAACATTTTGCAAACGTGGCATTCCACACTGAATATGGGATATGGAATGTGCAGGAGGTTTGAAAAATTATTTCTTCTAGTCCCTTTATAGGGTTTATATCAGAATGTCGAACTGTAAGATGTCCAAACACCACAACATTGAACTGAATACTCTGAAACATAATTAGTCCGAACACTCAAAACTTTGAAGATCAGAACTCCGAATGGTTATGGTTAGCCCTTCTGTACATATGCATGAAGTCTCCACTGTGGCGCAATCTCTGAGTTGCTATATTTAAGTAGGGGGTGTGGGGGGAGGGCACAGCCCCCCATGTTGGGGGTTATGGGGGGCAAAGCCCCCCACATTAGTAATTGTATAAAAGTAATTATGTGTTATTTGATAGTACGGCTGTAAAGCTGGCCGACCATTGCTTTTCGGAGTTCCATTTTTCTCAGTTTTGAGTGTTCGGACTAATTACGTTTCAGAGTTGTCAGTTCGGTGTTGTGATGTTTGGACTTATCGCAGTTCGATTATATGATATAGACCCCCCTTTATATGGTGCATGTAAAGTACATTGTCTTTCCACAGTTGCTTTCAGTAAGCTACCTTTGAATGAACTAAATGCATTCTGATGTGAGTTCCTCATCTGCAGATTCTCATGTTTCCCTTCTTCTGTCCAGAGTAGAAAGATATCACACCTATGTCCATCGAACTGCTCTGGGTGTGATCACAGCAACATAACACTTAACAAACATCCAGTTGAAAATTAAGTTTGAATCTTGCAAGTATCATCAGGATATGCTAATTACAATGGTTATCTAACTTCAGGCTCTGTTAAACCTACTACATGCCAAGGGAAAACACGGCAATAGTTGTTTACATATGACATTTTCCAATGAGCACATGTAAGGTGAATGATGATTTAATATTTGTTGACAATACTGTTTTACTGATAGAAACATTCTTAAGTGTATATGATGCATCAAGATCTACATCCATGCAATAATATATGAAACAGTAACCAGGCTATATCTTTTCTGAATCTGTAAGTGCTCTGTACAGACAGAAAATGCAGATACTAAAGCTATTCTCATCTTAGGACACCAAGTTTAACATCTGCAGTGGGTATGTTTTCTACCTTTATTACCTCTGGGCACCTAGACCACTTCTATTTGCTGCCTTATCAGGTCTGCATAACCAGCTATATCTCTAATTTCAAATTTATACTTTCCAAACTGGAAGCAACATTTTAAGTATTTAATTCTCTAAAATAGTAGTTGCATTGTTATTTGTGACACAAATACTGTATAATGCAATCACTGTATTTTAGCATATAGGACTTTGATGTGTAATGGGTGTACTTTAATTTGAAAACTTCTGTGACATATTCCCACCTTCTTTTAATCATTTTAGCAATTTTGTTTGACCACCTCCACTCAAATTTTGCTTTACCAATGCCAGTGTGTTTTCTTACAGTCAGCACTGTTATTTTTCACTCTTGTTTACTGCAGATATGGACAGTCTCAAAAAACACCTTTTACTAGACGGTCATCTATCTTTATAGACAGCAAGCAGATGAAGGTAGAGCACTCCATTGAACTACTGAAAATAAAATCACACCACATAACTTCACAGATGCACTAAGCATGTGTGAATGCTCCCAGTTAGGTGCAATTTGTTCTTGCATTTCTGTTATTATATTTTGGAGAAACAATGGAATCAAACACTGAAGAGAACACAAAAACAGGAATGTTTAGATTCAGTAACCAGTAGAACGCCAGAATTAATAAATAAAAAGAACTTAGAATCACTAGTGAAACAAATCATCACAAGAATAGCAAAAAAGTAACAGCTACTGGTTCAAGCACTGCAGTTTGAAATGCTGCAATTACAATGCTATCATGTTTATTTGTTTATTTTATGTGCCTACGAAATGGATCAAGTGGTCCTTTTTCATGATTATTTACAAAAAAGTTCATGTTTAAGAATTAATGAGCTATAAGTTTACAAAGAATCAGAGAAAATTACAAAGTAAAATCTCATAAATTATCAAACATCAGCAAATTATTAATTAAATATACAATCTTGTACATAAAATTCATGACAACAGTTATTCTAGCGTATCAAGCTATATTTTATTAGCTTATACAGAGTGATGTGCAGTTAATTAATTAAAGAGTAGTGTGTAAATCTGGATTAAGATTAAATGTAGCTCTTTAATTTTAAAGAGAATGTGTTCGAGGAGAGAGCTTTACATATAATATTAGAAGCAGAATTCCTAATTCTAGAGCCAGAAATGGAAAATTAATGGTTATTATATGAGAGGCACACTGGTGGGGGATGAGTACAAGAAAGAAAGTAAGAGGAAGAAGAATGAATGTCTTTGGATAGCTTTTATGATGAAGTAAATTCTAAAGTGAGGAGCAATGGTTCAGAGGTGAGACTACGTAGAAGGTAGAGGCTATTCATAAAATGACCTGTATGTATGTGTATGTATATATATATGTATATGTATATATATATATATATATATATATATATATATATATATATATATATATAAACATATATAGATATATATATATATATATATATATATATATATATATATATATATATGTTTTTCTTTTTTTCATTATATCTCCATGTGTCTGTCTATCTATGTCTGATTTTGGAAATTACTGCTAGAGGCAAGCACTTGAAAGGTATCTAAAAGCATGTTTATTTATTTATTTATTTATTTATTAAAATCAATTAGGAAACCCATTGTTTACTAATTGCAAGCTCTGACAAAACATAACGTTTAGTATTTCTTTAGGATTTCTCAGAGGACTAAAGATCAAGATCATAGTCATAAATAATTTTTCTAGCCTGCAGGCAAAGAAAAATAATATTAATATAAATGGTGAACAGGAAAGGCCACAAACCAGAGCCCAGAGGGTCTCTTGATGTAAATTAGAGAGAAGCAAAAAGGGAGTTCTGAGCTTTTGTTTGATAACTTCTTTTTACCAGACAGTTAGACAACTAGTGGGTAACTGTGTGATGCATTTGGTTTACTGCCAAATCTCGGATGGCAGTTACACAAACCTTGTAAGGTCGAATGCCACTGTTTCAAGCTTTTGTAACATCGATTTGTAAATGTTTCAGTTTGCCATTTTGAATGGAGATTGCACTACACTGGGGATCGGGAAATGTACCCTTTCCCTTATGATAGTGCGATGTCAGAGTTTGTATATATAATTAGCATGGGGGGTACGGGGGGGGGGGGCTTGCCTCCCTGCAAAAAGTTAGTAAGACATAACCAAAAGTCCAGGTAGATTCGGTAAAGTTGGCATTGCTAACTGTCAACTTTCTGAAATTACCATGTTCGGTGTTGTGATCAGTCAGAATTTGAATTTTACAATGCTTTAATTTGGGTAAGTAATCACTCGCACAAGTGTGGTGTGAGATTTTGATAGTAAACGGATGTATTCCACTGGACTTTAAATTCACAATATGACAAAAGACTTTGAAAAAAAATAAATAAAAAGAAGGTTGGTGATAGAGAAATAAAAAGAGGAGAGGGGCTATGTTCTCTCTGGAAAATATGTTTTTTTTTTTTGGGAGGGGGGTTAAGCAGATAACAGTATCTAGATATTGTTTAGGTTGATTAAACCAACAGTTCTATATGACTTTGGAATGGTGAGCTAACAGAGAGAGAGAGCATTCTAGAGGATTTCAGTCAGTTCCAGAAATAAGTTACAGAATTAGGAACATGTAAAATAATGGTCAGTGAAAGAACTGGTTTACAGATAAATACAGACGATATGACAGAAAATAGGAGTAATGAAGTATTGCAGGCTCGTAGACATTTTGGAAACAGCTCATCTGATCCAAGCTGACAAACGATGGGCATATTTTTAAACAACTGGTTAAATTGAGACAGACTCACTCATAAGAAAAGTATAGATGTAGCACAATAATTTTTGTACTGCATCAGGGAAGAAGGCTGACAAAGATAAAGTCATTTTGGCTTACTTTGGAAATGACTGCTTGTGTTGAAGAGGAGCATATTCCTTTATGGGTTGAGCAACTCTGCAACTATGTTTAGTTCAACCAATAGGGGTATTTATTTCAAGTTAGAATAGTTTTGTTATTTAGAAGAGATGTATTTTCAAAGAAAGTATCCAAGACAATCTCTCCAAAGCATCAGCTCCTCAATTCTACTTGCCATGTTTTAGGTCTGGTGTGAAATCACAACATAATTAAGGGGTGGGAGTGAAGTACACTACATGGGGTGTGCAATTTCCTGATTTTCCCTGAACATACACTTTATATTCAGGGATATGTTTGTGGAAAACCAGGTTCTGAGTTCCTATAGTGGATCCATGAATTAGGTAATCTGCTTTGGATTGTTTTATTAAATGTCTGAAGTGAATTCTGTTAGTATATTAGAGGGTTTTTAAGATATATTAAAGTTGTGTACGCTACTTTTCTCATTGCTCTATCCTGCTGAACATCAGTGATGATACTACAAGCAGGGAGATCTTGGACCATATGCATATTTCAGGGCAATATTTTCATGGGTGCTTAAGGAGTGATCAAGTCATTATTGCAGTCAGTGTGCTTTGCAAAAGACTATAGACAGGTTCTGGTCAGGAAATTCATAGAGGAGTGAATTTTACTGATTATTTTAGAATTAATGAGTGAGTATTTATGGAATGCCTGGCAACTCCTCTGCTAATAAAGTCTCAGTGACACCCTTTTGCAAACGATGGATTGGAGTCATGTTCAGTATCCCAACTGGTGAAAGTGTGAGCAACGAGAAGCATGCCATAATCATGGCAGGAGTACATGACTAGCAGGTCCTAGTAATGGGAAAACAATATGGGATAACAGATTGCTAGAGAGTATTATAAATGTCTGTAAGAATATCAGGAATTGATGTCATAGAGACACTTTAAAAAGGAAATGCAGCAGTAGGGTCAGAAAATTATTAGTACGGCCCATATCTCTCAACTTCTTAGCACAAGAAATCTGGACAAAGTCTAACATAATGGGGGGACAAAGGTCCAAAAATAGGAACAAATTTTAAATATTGCTCTTATAAACTTAGAGAGTTGCTAGAAATCAGCATTTGTGTTAGAATGCATTTTCTGAAACATATTAAGTCCGAAACTCAAATGTATATCATTACCTAGATCCTCAGCTCATCCCAGACATTTGCCAGAAAACCACAAATTTTCTGAGGAACAGTCCAAAAATATGAGGCAAAAACCTGGACATTCTGTGAAAATATAGACAGTTGAGAGGTATGGTCATTTCCAATTTTCCAAAGGCTTTTAGGATATGAGCAGCATAAAGTGGCTCCTACTCCAGTTATAAATACCATGTATGTGTGTGAGCTAGACAGTCTTATATACAAAACAAAACTAGAATATGCTGCAGCAAGCCAGACAGCTCTGTTTACATAAGAAAGGTATAAGTCATGGCTGTGTTTACACGATCAGGAAACATTAAATATTAAAATATTCATACTGTTTCAGGATAAACCATGATAAACCACTGTGATAACAGCAAAAAGGTACAAATCTGTAATGAGTACACTTGTACTTTAATATATCTTTAGCAGTTTGCTTGCAATAACAACAACTAAAATCCTGCCTTGATTGCAATCTAAGTTTCCAGTTTTTGTGCACTGCAGACCATTAAACCTAAGCTATGCATATGATCTGGTATAAGATGGCTTCCATTTGTGTGACTGTTGCATTATAGTTTGTTGCTATACCTTTCTCATTTTTATACCAATAATCCACGTGAGCATTTTTTCCTAATTTCATATCTGACTATTTTTTTCGACTAGTTTTGTACAGCAAAATATTATGAATATGTGGTCTGGTATGATCTGACAATATGATCTATCACACATGACAGACATTGTGGAAGAACAAACTAGTTCATAGGTTCATAGGTAAGTACTAGGCTATCTGCCTGAGGGCGTCTATAAGCCTATCCAGAATGTGTTGGCTTTCACCACCGCCTTAGATTAGTTCCCTGTGCTTCGGTCCAGCAGAGCCATTAGTTCCCTGTGTCTCTGTCCAACAAAGCTACTGCAGTGATCCCCGGGGTAAATTTTCTGTTTCCCATCCACTTGTCAAGGTTTCTCTTAAAGAATGTTAGTGAGGCGCTCTACCTAATGTAGAGAGGAATCCTGTTCCAAAGCACAGGGAGTCTCTGGGCCAAGAATCTATCCCTCTAGCACTTCCTATTTATTGTTGTAGTGAAGTTTAGATCCCCAGACCGTGTGGCTCTTGAGGATTTGTTTTTTTTTTAGGTGGAGCATGTCCATCAGTTCTGGGTTGGACGTGGCCTTGTATGTCAGGCAGAGATCACCTCTGAGTAAGCGGTATGCAACCGAGTACAGCTGGAGTTTCTTCAGTCGGGCTGCATAGGGCATATTTTTGAGGCCAGTAATCCTCTTGGTGAGGTACTTCTATGGTCTTTCCAGCTGTTGCAGGTGTCTTGCAAGGTACATCCCAAATGGGGCATTGTACTCTATGATGGGTCTGATGAGTGATAGGTAGAGGGGCACAATAACCTCTTTTGTTCTAGATATGAACCCATTTGTCATTAGGTGGGCAACATAGAAGGATTTTCTAACCACCTTGGCAATATGATTATCAAAGGAGAGATTACTATCTATTTGGGTCCCCAGATCCCTTATTATATTTTCTGTATTTAGGGGACTACCAAGTATGTGGTAGTTCGCCGGTACTTAGTTTTTTCCAAAGGGGATGACTATGCACTTTTTGGCATTTAGCTTGAGGCCATGATTTTGACACCAGGTATCCGTCTCAGTGAGACCCTTCTGGAGGATGTCTGTATCAGCTGGAGAGTCAACTATGGCCCCCAGTTTGCAGTCGTCTGCGAACTTGCTCAGCCATAGTCCTCCTGTGCTTGCCTGTACCTCTGAGAAGTATATACCGAACAGGAGGGGTCCCAAAACTGAGCCCTGGGGGACACCACTTGTAACTGGTTTAGAGACAGACCTAGAGCCTGCAACTCTCACCGTGTGGGTTCTATCCGTGAGCCAATTGGCAACCCATCTCGTGACATAGGGGTTTATGTTCAGGCTGGTGAGCTTGTCTATAATACCAGAATGGGGAATGGTATCGAAAGCCTTTGCGAGATCTAGATAGGCTGTGTGGACCTCTTTTCCCTCGTCTAAAGCCTTGGTAACTGTTTCAAAGAAGTCCACCACGTTTAGGAGGCATGATCTGCCCTTAACAAAGCCAAACTGGGTAGGGTCCAATGTTTGAAGGTTAACAATGTCTCTGTTAATGAATTCCATGATGATGGGCTCCATAGCCTTGCAGACCAGGCTAGTCAGGCTTATAGGGCGATAGTTCCTGGGGTCCGTTGTGGCTCCACCTTTGTGGAGTGGGATAATGTACAAGATACCAGTATTAATGCATGTTCTCTAAGTAAACAGAAATGCGTTGCAATATATTTTGGCACATGAGTTGACAGACTATGTTATTTAGAAAGGATAATAAAAATGGAGATAATATGGAACACACTATTTGCATTAACCAAAATTGTATTAAGCAACCTAGCCTGCAACATTAGCAGGGGAAAGTCATCCTGCACACTCTTTGAGACAGCGTCTGTACCCAGTAGCCATACTACTTTTAAAGTCATTTTTCCAGTTCTCACACCCTTAGAGGTGAGGAACTACTTGCAATTCTAGGAAACATAAACGTTTCATTTACTCAGAAAGTGTTCAAATGAGGCTTAGAATTTGTTATCATTTACAAGGGAGAATGGAGCCTTTTCTCCTTGCAATGACAATGTTTAAATAACAATACCTTCTTCTGGATATCACTGTATTTTGAAAAAAAATCATGCAGTAGTTGAGATTTTGAAATGTATGTATTTTATATAAAACATTTGTGATCTGGGAAAGAAAACATCTAGGCATTGTACTGAACTCCTTCCCACTTTCTGTCCCATAATTCACTAGTAATTTACTTCAACGACATTTTACTTATACTGTAATTTTACATGTAGCTTCGTTAAATCTATGTTATGATGTGTCTCAGAATGCACAACAGCAACAGGGAAAGGGATCGACTGCTGCCCAGCTGATAGTAGCAAAACTAATTATGAAATGCGGCCTGCAGAAATAAAAAAAAAAAAAAAAAAAAAGAAGTAAGATACCCATTTTACGCTTTTGAAGCAGCAACCAGAAGAATTACAATTTGTACACTAATCATATCATGTGTTATGAGTAATTACTTAAAAATTAACTGCTGGCATACAAGAGGTCCGGCTTCAATGTCTTACAGCTGCTTCTGGCTCCATTTTAGATTCACTTGTATTAGCTCATTTTACTTAAACACATAGTTATCATTACTGTCACACATCCTGAAATTCTGAATACGCTTCAAAGCAGTTGAATGTTTTTTCAGAAGGAGTTACGTAGGCAGGGGTTCATGAGGTCAGACAGCTTAACATGCTGCATGAATATTGGCTGCGATGCAGGATAAGCATACAATTACCACTGATACTTTTTTTGCTGTTCTTGCTTCTTTGATAAAGTCCCTTTTCTGTTAGACTGGTCTCCACCCACCTGCACTAGCTATGACCTTTTACCCTTATGTAACCTCTCTGCCCACATCCAATTTACTTTTCTCATGTTTATGCTGGTCCCACTTAGGCACACTCTACAGCCTATTAAAACTCACTCTTATCTACCGAATGTATTGCATTATAGAAATTCTTATCTATTTCATTATCTTATATGCCTGCATAAGAAGGAACGGTAGGGGCCACAAGACTGAAGTGGGTGCATGAGGTCATAAAGAGAATAACAGCTACAAAACTGCCATACAGTGTAAGCATTTCAGCTTAGAATTTACTGAAAAAGTAACAACGGTAAAGGAAGGAGTACTGAGAATAAAGTGGCTATAAGTCACTTTAAACACAAAAGGGGCTCTGAAAGAACTCTTAAGTGATGCCTTTATTTAACTTTTAATTATACACTAATCTACTAATATTATCTCATTGGCCTATCCATTTAAACTCCCCCCTTATTACCACCCTAATACTCTATATTCTGCAAAAAAATATCATTCACATGTAATGCCTCTGACAAAACCTCTATAGACAATGTAAATTTCTATGTATCCATGCAGTGTTAATTTGCTAAATTTTGACTCTCTCTCTACAAAAAGATATTGCAATGTAACTGCGTGCTACTGCTTTGTTAAACTTTAATTATAGGTTCATAGGTTCATAGGTAGGTACTAGGCTATCGGCCCTAGGGCCCATACAAGCCTAGCCAAAAAATGTACCCTGGCTTTTGCCACCCAAGAAAATTATTTTCCTGTGCCCCTGTCAAGCAGAGCCACAGAAGTGATCCCCGGGGTGAATTTCCCATTTCCCATCCAATGATCAAGATTTTTCTTGAAGAGTGCTAATGAGGAGCTCTGTTTGACATAGATAGGTAGTCTGTTCCAGAGTATGGGAAGTCTCTGGGACAGGAATCTATCCCTCCAGCATGTTCTGTTTATTGTGGTGACAAGGTTAAGGTCCCTAGAGCGTGTAGCTCGGAGGGATTGGGATTTATTTAAGTGGAGCATGTCCAACAGCTCTGGGTTTGACATAGCTTTGTATGTTAGGCAGAGATCGCCCCTGAGTAGGCGATATGCGATGGAGTAAAGCTGTAGTTTTTTGAGACGGTCTGCATAGGGCATCTGTTTGAGGCCAGTAATCCTCTTTGTGAGGTATTTCTGTGGTCTTTCCAGTTGTTGTAGATGTCTTGTGAGGTACATACCAAAAGGGGCGTTGTACTCTATAATGGGTCTAATGAGTGATGAGTAGAGGGGAACAATGACCTCCTTTTTTCTGGATGAGAATCCTTTTGTGATGAGATGAGCCATGTAGAAGGATTTCCTGACCACTGTGGCGATGTGATTATCAAAGGAGAGACTACTGTCCACCTGTGTCCCAAGGTCTCTTATCACATTTTCGGCATTAAGTAGACTACTAGCTATGTGGTAGTTCATGGGTACATGTTTTTTTCCAAAGGGGATGACAATACACTTTTTGGCATTGAGCTTCTGGCCATGGCTTTGACACCATGTATCTGTCTCAGTGAGGCCCTTTTGTAGTTTGTCCACATCGTTAGGAGTTTTGATTATGGCTCCTAGTTTGCAGTCATCTGCAAACTTTGTTAGCTAAAGACGTTCTGTGTTGGCCTGCACTTCAGAGAAGTAGATACCAAACAGGAGAGGACCCAGGACTGAACCCTGTGTTACTCCACTTGTCACTGGTCTGATGTCGGATTTGGAATCTGCTACTTTCACAGTGTGGGTTCTGTCCGTGAACCAGTTGGCAACCCATCTTGTGACACAGGGATTTATACCTAGTTTAATGAGCTTATCTATAATTCCAGAGTGGGGGATGGTGTCAAAAGCCTTGGCGAGATCTAGATAAGCTGTGTGAACCATTTTACCCTCATCTATGACTTTGGTGACTGCTTCAAAGAAGTCAGTCAGGTTTAGGAGACATGATCTGCCTTTTACAAATCCAAACTGAGTAGGGTCCAGAGTTTGGAGATTACCAATGTCTTTGTTTATGAGTTCCATGATGATACGTTCCATGGCCTTGCAGACAAGGCTCGTCAGGCTAATGGGGCGGTAGTTCCCGGGGTCCGTCGTGGCTCCCCCTTTGTGGAGTGGGATAACTGTCACGGTGCGCCATTCAGTGGGTACAAAGCCTGAGGTGAGGCTATGACTGAACATGGTACTTAGGTAGGGTGCCAGTTCATTCTGTAGTTTGTGTAGAACGCAGCCTGGGATATTGTCAGGTCCCATAGGTGCTGTGTTCTTGGCTTTGGAGAGTGTGTTTTTTACCTGTGCAGCCGTGATTATAGGAACTTTGCATTCTTCCGGTATAGAGATGGGCCCTCTAGGGGGTGAGACGGGGGTAAAGTTAGCACTGAACCTATCTGCTAGGATGTTGGTAATATCAGTTGGTTCTGTATATTTAGTGCCATTATGCTGTAACTCAGAGCAGATCTGAGTGTTCCCATTGAGATTCTTGACATAGCTATAGAATGCTTTGTGGTTGTCTTTAGAGTCAGTGGCAATTTTGTTTTCATTATTTGTTCCTATATAGCTTATGATTCTCTCTTTGTACCATATCAATGTAAATTTTTGTATTTTTGTATTGTGTTTATGGAGCTTTTCTCCCTGGGCCTCTTCTGAAAATGGGTACCTGCCCAGATGGACTTTCCTGCTAAATAAATGTTAAATAAATAAAAGTAAATAAAAGTACTGGATTGAGAACCTTATATCCATAGGCTATGAAAGAACTTTGAAACATGGAGGCTGGATTTCTGGCTGCTCTGTGTAACCAGTTACTGGGCAGAGGGCAGGAACCCCCAAAAAGCTGCAGAACAGCAGAAAGTCTTCTGAAATAAAATGAGAAACAATGATAACCTGGGGAAACTTAAGTACAGCAAATCAACCTCTAAAAAACCGAACAGTGCAGTGTGTGACAGACTAAAAGTCAGAATGCAAGTTTCTCTAGAAGAGGTCAAGTTACCTTCAATGATCTTTCTGATTGGGTTACGATAAATGATCATAGAAGAGCAGTTTGTTTGGCCTACAGCTATTAACAAATTATTATCAGAAAGAAGATTATTAAAAAGTAATATGGAAGATGAAAGGATGAAAATGTCATAGAAGGCAGTACAACAGGAGGTGCAGAGCATACACTTTGGTGGCAAAGATATGTCATTCAGATGTAAAAAATAATGAACAAGCAACCGCACATGCCAGTATTTAAATTGGTTGCACTCATCATAGTCATTGGTGGCATTATACAATGTATAAAAGGCAAACAAAAAAATATTTGTGTTGGCAAAGGGAACGATCTCTGAAAAAATACAAGTGGCCTGCCTGCAAACATTTGCAAATGATTAAACATGAAAAACTTCTGTTGAAAAGAATGCAAGAGGGTGCACTTAATTAGAGCAAAATATCAGTTGGGTATATATTCAAATAGTTAATACCAAAGGAGGGTAGTGGTACCAAAAAGAAGTTGGTGAAGCAGATATGATGATTGGATTAATAGAAAAAGCCATTTAAAGGATAAGTAGAAGGTCATATGTCCCCTTAGTACAATACTACAAAGGCCATATATGAAGTACAGTGCGCACATCTGTAAATGTAACCTATGTAAGAACAAAAACAAGCATACCTCTCAACCTTTTAGTGCAAAAAAATCTGCACGAACCCTAAAATAATGGGGGGGAGTGGCAAAGGTCCAAAAATAGGTACAGATTTTAAATATTGCTCTTATGAACTAAGGATATTGCTAGAATAACAGGATTTGTGTTAGTATGCATTTGCTAAAGCATACCAAGTCTAAAACTCAAATGTATATCATTATTTAGTGACTTCAATCCTTAGTGATTTGCCAGAAAAACATACATTTTATGAGGAGCACACTAAAAAATATAAGGCAAACACTGGACATTCTGTGAAAATCTGGACAGTTGAGAGATATGGATGTAAGGTATGCATAGTTCAGATGCAGGTACAAAATGATAATACAAGGACATATAAATGTACTTTTTTTCAGGAAAGATGACAAAGAGGGATTAAACAACATGGGCAAAAGGCAATTCTATTTGATTTTTCTGTATCATATTTGAAAGTCATAATATTATGCTTATGAGTGGAATCAGGTCTCCTGAACTGGACATTTTTTGAAAATACCTGTTGTTCTGCTATGTATTTAATATTCAAAAGTATGAAAATAAAGGTTTTTCAGCTACACAGGCTATGTACATGCTTGCATATATGATGATAAAAGAACATTTTTTTCTTCTAATTAGCCATAGATTTTTCACATACACTTTGATCATCTCTAGTTGTCCTGCCTAAAAGATGCAAGATGAAAACAAAAGCTTGTGATTTCAAGACTGTCACTGTCGACAATGAAGTAAGTGTCTAAACTTACACTCCCTTAGTGATGTTTATTAGAATCCATACATTGCACTCTCTTCTTCTAAAATGTTAAGGAGACTACACCAGTAAAATACAGATAAAAAGGGTTTTAAATTCAGATTTGTAATCACCTAGCTGTTTTTATTACATCTACTTGACTGAATGAGAAAATAAACAATTATTATGATGTCCACGTACTTGATGGAATTGGATTACACAGTTAGTCTGTGAGGTGTCAGGTGTATGAACAGGCAAATTATCAGACAGACAGGAGTAACACAGCCTTTATTTTTTTACTTTTTTATGATAAGGGAAAATAATATTACAAGACAGCTTTTCGCCATTTTAAGCCTACACTGACTTCTATCTTTCTCATTCTACTGAACCACACTCACAAAATAGCATTCTATAACCTACAAGCACACTTTGTTTGTACAGCAGACTTCCCAGTAAAGCAGTAAATTAGTTTTAATCCTGTGTCTGTTTTCCTTATGCTGAGAGTTATTAATCACAGAATTGTGTAGAAATAGATAATATCACCTTTATTTGTTCCCTCTTTTATGCTGTAGGTGGATAAGTTGGCCAAATACCCCTCAAGTATCCATATTTTCCAGTACTGTCTGCAGTTATTTACATCTTGTTCATTTAGGCCTCATTTGAGGTCTGATATACTTCCTGAAGTAAGAGCTACAGAAATGCATGCAGCGTTCCCGGTGAGACTTTCAAGAATTTAGTATAATGGAGGACTGACATGATATTCCCTACAGTTCGCACAGCTTACTTGGCACTTGCATCAACATTACATTCATCTATACCCTCATATACTGAATAGGAAGGCTCATCTTTTGTGAAATTATTTTTCTTACAGTTTTTTTGCATCTGTGTTCCCAGAAGTCCAATTTGGCAACACAACAACTCACCATTTTTTTTCCTGACCACATCCTTTGCACACCCAATGGGGAGACTTATAAATGGGCTATTGTTATCTCTGAGTCCTCATCCTCAATGACCCCATGTACTGCGACATCTATTGTGATTCTCCTTAGCACAGTATATGGTTTTACTCACCAGCTTTCTCTGTTCCTAGCAAGTCACAAGCCTGTTTCAGTTTCTTTTTGAAGTGCACCCTATTATAAATCCAGTAGACATCTGTTTTATATGTTTGTATGATGCACCTCTGTACAAGGCAAAGTTAAAATCACAGTCTCTTCCAAGCGCTTTCACTCGACCACTTGCAAGCTTTTACAAGGCAAAAAAAAAAAAAAAAGCTCGCAAGTGGTCGAGTGAAAGCGCTTGGAAGAGACTGTGATTTTAACTTTGCCTTGTCATATTAAAGGATCTTATTGGAGACCTAGCAGCTGATTGATTTCTTCTACTGCTTATTTTGAAAGCCTTTGTGTACCTGCTTCCGGGTCCTGTGGTGCCAAGTGGTTTGCATTTGTGGTTTGGTTTTGCTTCTAGTTTTGGTTTTTCTTGGTCGACCTCTGTATTGTTCCAAAATGGACTGACATTTTCTATTGGATGTAATTTTTTTCTACCCCATTATTTGGCTCTGCTTGTTATTCTGAAACACTTATCTGGATGTTTCTTTTGGAACAGCAGAACAAGGCTCACCAGTAGCTATAGCTAATGTCAGGAGAGGAAGACAGCCAGAAGTTATGTAGGAGAGCTGAGGTTACCATAAAACTCAATTTTCTGATTTTATCGCTTGCTTACTATATTTGTAGTTTAAATCTGCCAGGCTAAGGTGAAGAACTGTCAGGCCTTGCAATCATATGCATGTGCACGGCACGCCATAGTGAGCTCTGATGAAACAACATGGAAGACATTCTCTAAGATGACAATATTTGAAAAATGAAAGCTGAAATTTGCATTTTAGCTGCTTCATTCTGGATTCATATGCTCATGAGTGATCCCACATCACTTGTACTTTAAGCAGTCTTTCATCATCTCAGCAGTACAGAAATGGCAGACATCATGTTTGACTGCTCTGTCTCATAGTTCCATATTTACCCATTCAAAGACTACAGATCACATGAGAGCTACCATTTAAATGTCGGGAAAGCTACAGTGCTGCTACTGCTATGCATGAAAGATGGATGTCACCAATATACTGGTATTTCTGCTAAGAAATGAGATTAACTAACCAAACGATACAAAAACTCTAAAATTCAAAAATCAAGCACAGAAACTTCCACAAGAGACAATCGTCTAAAGTTCACCAAGAAATTAGCAACGCGCTGTAGAAATATCCTTTTATTCGCACATATAGGATTTTGTCCCGAACACAACAGAACTTCATCAGATAAAATAATCGCATTACATCTACATTCTTAAAAAACATTTAGACCAATGAAATATCTAGATTATGCATACCTACTTCTAATAACCAATAGGCGCTTTCCTAAAACACCAATTCCAAGCCCCTATACATCAATCCATTGTCCAATCGCCATCAGAAATAGATGGCCAATAGACGTTCACATTTAAAAACATAAACCAATATTTTTTCTTTCTAAAGACATGGTAATCATCAATAATTTTGACGTTAAATAATGTCATTAAATTACAAAAACATTCAGTTACAAAACAGCAGTACAATTCCAATAAAGAAAGAAAATCTGATATAAAACTATAGATAATACATAAAACAATATCATCATATTTGACCAAACATTATATTATTAGTGTATATGTTTTTTGTAGAACTAATGTGATAGTAGAAATTTTTTAGCCTGAAGAGTGAGGCAACAATATTTAATTATTAAATTTATAAATCCAAACCAGCCCAGAAGCTGAAAATGTTGAAACACAGGTGCCCAGTAGGAAGGTAGCTGGAATAAAGAAGCTGAACCACGACAAAGTAAAATCTTTTTTAATACAAAATGGTGAGCACTTTCGCAATGGTAAACATTGCTTCATCAGACAGTTCATTCAAACAGCAACAGCACTTAAATACTTTAATTCATTACTTAAACAACCAATCCTACCACTCAAAGTTAATTCAGCACTCAGCAATCAATTAATTACTATGGTTACGTTTTGCCCTTAGTTAATTGCTGAAGTAAAAAAAAAACTCTGTTTAACAACCACATGCACAAAATGTAATGACAAGAACATGTGGATGAATATAAATAAAATACATAAGTCAAAGAATAAATACATATACTCATGTTCCCCATTTAGTAACTACTTATGTGCATGGGTATACGTATAAAAAATATATAAAAATATAAGCAGTACATACTCAACAACTTAATACATATATTCTGCCTAATAAATGCACGTCGTCCACCTAGTGATGTCTATGCTAGAAGCAGCTCATGAAATACTGTCACAAAGAAAGGAAAGGTAAAGCTAAGCCCTACTACTGTGATAGAGCAGGTAGTGACAGGGTAGGTATCAGGAATAGTGCATTATCATACATTCCGATGGTTTTACCATATACAAGAGATGTGAAAAGGTTTGAAACCATCATACGACAAAATTGGCATATGTTTTTAGTAGATGAGGGTACTACCAACATAGTGGGTGGACAACCACATTTTGCATTTAGAAATAAGAAAAATATGAAACAGCATCTTTGCTATCCAAGAATACCTACTCTGATGGATAGCACAGTGAATGGTACAGTGAATGGTACCCATAGATGTGGAAAATGCACACAGTGCATTTATATTGATGAATCAAGGTTTTTTTAACCACCCTGAAACAGGGTGTCTATGGGAGCTAAGGAATTCTGCTGATTGCAATACTAAAGAATGTAATGTATGTAGCTCACTGCACAACATGTTTCCATTTCTATCTTGATAAAACTAACCGTCACCTTAGGGAATGGATAAGGGATCACCTTTACTGCACTAGAAAAGGGCAACTGTATAGTTCATAGGTTGGCTATATGTTTTTATATTATGTTTTATGCACAGCCGGTAAAGTTGGAGTATTGGCTAGTTTTGTGAATGTGCGCTTGTGATTTGGCTAAACTTTAGCCAATTATTAAGTGAGCATGGAGGGATGGTTATGTAGGTACTATCACGCCCCTCTAATTTGATTGGTTCTATAAATGTTATTTTGCACGTTATTGGTCCAGTAAGAATAGCAAACCTATAATTAGTTCATTTTTGGCTCTGTTCAATGATGAATTTATATTAGGGATTTATAATTATATTAGTTTATAATTACATTATGCAATAGTTGCTTTAATAGCGTTTAGTGACTGGTTTCTGTATATGATCTGTTAATGGATGTTTGGTTGCTGCTTACTACAGCATAATGGAGATGAAGTTAAGCTGAGATTGGTGGTTTTGTCTAAAATGCTGTTACACTGGTGGAATTTAAGCCAATCAGAATGGTAATTTTTAATCAATGCCTATTTAATGGGTTTATGGTAACGTTACGGACCCTTTGTAAGGAACGTGGGTGGTAGCCATTTAAGTTGTGTATTTGCATATTTGTGGTTTTTACCCAATGAAATTATGTTTTGGCAAATGCCATTTGACCGTATCCTAGTAGATTTTGCATAACATGTTACGACTGGTAACTGAGGTGGAATATGCCTCTCTATTATTTTTATGCGAATTAATATGGGCGCCAATTTTGTCATTGTATTATCACAACAATTTTTGGTTACATACATGAGTTGAGGAACTTTTTGATGAACTAAGTTTGTAAGAATGCATAGGATTGATTTAATAGTAGAGAGTTAGTAACATCACTGTGTAATGCCGATCAGCCGCATTCATAGAAATGCAATGAATTTTAGATCTTGATTGGCTGTCGGCATTAAATTAAGTTTCTTATTGGAGAATGTTTATCCAATAAGATAATTGTATCTGGAGACTCTGTTATCTAGCAGACTTTACTAAAGTGTGTTTGTGTATGAAATTTATGCCACGATTTCTGCTTTGAGCCGATATAGTCTTCCTTTTAGCGAATAATGCTCTTAGGAGTACATATAAAATATACAAAATAAACTAAATTTAATAATTAAATATTGTTGCCCCACTCTTCGGGCTAAAAATTTTCTACGATCATGTTAGTTCTATGAAAAACATATACACTAATAAGATAATGTTTGGTCAAATATGATGATATTGTTTTTATGTATTTTCTATAGTTTTATATCAGATTTTCTTTCTTTATTTGAATTGTACTCCTGTTTTGTAACTGAATGTTTTTGTAATTTAATAACATTATTTAGTGTCAACATTATTGATGATTACCATGTCTTTAGAAAGAAAAATGATTGGTTTATGTTTTTAAATGTGAACGTCTATTGGCCAGCTATTTTTGATGGCTATTGGACAATGGATTGATGTGTAGGGGCTTGGAATTGGTGTTATAGGAAAGTTCCTATTTGTTATTAGAAGTAGGTGTGTATAATCTAGATATTTAATTGGTCTAAATGTTTTTTTAAAAATGTAGATGTGATGCAATTATTTTATCTGATGAAGTTCCGTTATGTTTGGGACGAAATCCTATATGTGCAAATAAAATGATATTTCTACAGTGTGTTGTTAATTTCTTGGTGAACTTTAGACAACTGCCTATGGTGAAAGTTTCTGTGCTTGTTTTTTTGGATTTTGAAGAAATTTGTAATACTGCTTACTCTGAGTGGGTCAAGCTTATAGCTGATCTTATGCTAGTCAACAAGAAAAGGTAAATGAAAAGTGCTCCATCCCACAAATAGTTACTGTAGCTCTCAGCTGTAATGACAACTTTATTTTTATAAGCAGCGCTTTATGTAGAATGAGGCTTCTTAATTAAGTATAGAAAAGTACCGTGCTATAAACATATCACTGTGCACAAGCCATATACAGGAGTACTCAGTGACGTTCATCATATCATCAACATTTAGTAGTTTTGAAAATGAATGAATGCTAAGCCAAGACTCTGCAGTTGGGTTTTACCTTCTTTGAACTGAAATAATCAGTTGATGCATTAAATTGCAGTTTAGTTGTTGGTGCAGTAGATATGTGAAGGATCAGGGGTTTGGGTCAGTATGGAGTATTTTTCCATTCAAATTTTCTTTTTACATCTTTTCTGTATTGTGGGTCCATTCAGTAAGTTGACCACATTGCATTATATACTACATTGGATGGTTTTATGACTGGGTTGTTTTATGGATGCTTTCAAAAGCAGATTTTTGTTAGCAATGTACTGTGACTGGATGATTTTAAGGCAAGACAAACTACATAACAGCTACAGTGCATGACAGTGATTTATTTTTGACATGCAGGATCACAGAGTATCCCCACTGGCAGATTTTTTATAAAGAGGTGTAAATTAACATGGTAGTATTTGATTTTTCAGTATCTCTACAAAAAGGCCTTCACTACACTGGGTGCTTTTATAACTGGATGATTTTAACAGTAGATTTGTGTTAGAAAGGTGCTACAACTGGATACTTTCAAGAGTAGCTGTTTGATAACAAAGAAGCTATAAGGGATGATTTTTAAAACTGGAATTTAGCAAGGCATTAAACTGCATGATTTTAAAGTCAGAAGGTAGAAGGGCACTTCAAGAGTGACTGCCTTGTTAACATATGTGGTGCTTGATGATTTAAAGGCATCCATTTGTTTCTGATACTATTGACACCCAATGACACAGGATTAAGGAGTACCTCCATTCATGGCTTGCTTGAGATCAGGTATGCATTGACTCTGTACTATTGTATTGTTTTATACTTCTGTTTTGACTAGTGACCTCCCAAGGTTTTATATGTTATTGTGTCATAGTGTGCAGGTTAAACAAGGTGCAATATTTCATAGTGGACCCCATATTCCCATCCTTTCTCTTGAACTAGCAAAAACAACTATGGTACATACTTCTCAATCTCTCA
>NC_056736.1:491480000-491497500 GCF_019279795.1 Protopterus annectens | reverse complement strand
TCATCAAGACTGAGGTACTTTAGAGGATGCCAGCTGCATTCTTTGAGGGATGAGATGAATGTGAGTGGGTTAAAGTTTAGTTTTTTACGTATTTGACGGCAGATGACATGTTTAGCTTGGCATAGGTATTTTTTGAGTAGGAATGTTGGGGACTGATCACTGAGGCTATCTGATAAGCAGCCTGTTATATATGACTGGGGGCTCTAACATACTAGTATCCAATCCAGGGTAGTGTGCTTGCTGGAGTTTTTATTTATCCTGGTTGGCGACTGGACTAGTTGGGTGAAGCCATGAAGGGTTACATGATGGGTTGGATGGTTGCCAGAACAGGATTGCCAGTCAATATTGAAATGACCTAAAATTATAGTTTCTTGGGAAAGATGGTGGGTAGACCAGCTGAGGAGGTTTTCTAGTGGAGGGATGTTTTGGCCAGGTGGGAAGTAGTATCCAATAATTTTGATGGTTTTGTTTTGGTTTATTTTGAGTTTGGTATATATTATTTCTTCATTGCCTATTTGTGGAGCAGATGATTTTAAGATCTGAATGTTTAGATGCTGTTTAAATATTATAGCTACACCGCCTCCTTTCTTGTTTAGCCAGTCTACTCTTAGTATGCCATAACTGGTAGGGAGGATTTGCTCACTGGTAATGTGAGGTTTTAGCCAGGTTTCTGTCAGGATGACTATATCCGGAGAGTACAAGTCTATGGTGACATGGAGTTCATGGACTTTGTTGGATATACTTCTAATATTTAGGCTTAGTAGAAGGAAGTCACTTGGCTTTCTATTGGCTGTGATATGGGAGAAGTTGTGGTTTCTAGTCTGATTATGAGGACTGGTGTTGGAGATGGTAGGGCCAGGGGTTGGGGTTTACACTGTATTTACTTTGTATTCATAGAATTTGCCACAGAGATGACATATGTAGTGATCTTATTTTCAGCAAGTGTCTCTTCCAAGAGAGGATGCACTCAAACTCTTCATATTTAACTTAAAGTCCAACAGACACATCATTCATATGGTACAATAGTGCCTGTCAAGTGGTCAGGCATACGCACATTCTAAGAATCCAGTTCTGAACAATGGAGGAGGGTGTCACGTGCAGTGACATTAAGGCAGAAACATAACTGGGTGTGAGTCACATGACCATAGGAGAAATAGTAAATTTTTGAATTGCAAACTGCTGCTCAGAGGCTCCGAGTGCATATGTATATATGTTGTTAAACTAGCTTATAAATGTAATGTGGTGTCAGAAGAGGAAAAAAACTTTATCTAAGAGTTTAAGCTACATTTTTCATGGGCTTTGTCTTTTGAGAATGTTGAAATAATCTGCTGTCATGTGCTTTTTACCTGAGGCTTTTACTTGATATACAACAAGATTCTTTTAACAGTTAAACCAAGCAAGCCATCCTCTGTCTTACACCATTTATGTCATGTATTTTCTTTCACACTGCATTTTCACCATAACACATTTGTTTCTCCCACAACTCAGTCCCAAATATTTCCTTTGCCATTTTCTTTCCTTTTTGAGTGAACCACAGACATTCTTTTGCTTTGTTTCATCATTGCTTGGTTCTAGATTATGACCCCAAAGCAAGGAATATCTCTAAACCTGCAAGGATATCTCTTTGAAAACTTTAAGTCCTGCTCTGTATCTGTGGCACATAGGGATGGAGCCCTAACTGTGACCCAGAAGAACCTAGATGACTTACTGGTTTGTTCACAGGAACAGCCCGGGAGTCTGGGCTGGGAAGGATTGGCTTCCCCACTAAAAGATAGAGAGAGATAAGACTTCTTTCTCTGACTCCCATCTTCCCTGGTGTTCAGGGCATGCCACAGTTACAAGACAGATAAAATTCAGCATTAAAGCTTCTGGAGATGAGTGGTATTACGTGTAGTAATGCACATGAAAACAGCAGCTCCAGCCAGTTAGGATATCCTAAAAAATTCCCTGCACACAAAGCTGTATAGATGAACTACCAGATGTCCTGCTCCATGACTACCCATCATATATCCCAACCTGCATACAGCTGAGGCAGTCCAACCTCAGAGGCTAGTACTTGTGACACTAAACATCGAAGCAGTAGGAAAGAAAGTAACAGATGATAAATTGAAAGATATAAAATAGAGCAAATCCAAAAAGAAAAAGAAAAAAAAAAGAAAAAACTGGAAGCCTATTATTTATTATTTTAAGTTGTACTTCAGTGTGAACAGCTACAAGTGTAAAAGAAATGCAATTGCCCTTCATGTCACAAGTTAGGAAACAATTACTGTACTTAACTCTTTTACTTTTGAAGAGAAAAATTAGAAAAATTGCAGCATTTGAAATATATGAAATACAGACAGACTAAAACTAAATATTTAGTGTAAAAGATACATGCTAGTAAAATTCCCAGACATAAAGCAGAGTGATGCAATCAGGAGAGTTTGTTTACAATAGTATAGGCATGAGATAAACAAACCAAAGCACTGATTATTATAAAGGTAACAATAAAGCAACACATGCATAGTCAAGGATGTTTCTGTACAGAGCTAGTCAGAGTTGAATCCCAATTTAGCAAAACAAAATTCAATGAAAGATCATATCATTTACAAGCTAATTATTAAAGTGTAGATAGTACAGCTGATACATAACTGCAGGATACATATTATTTTCAAAACCCAGACACAACTGAGCAGAGACAAGCAGCACAGTTATATATGCCTAGTATTACACCAATATTTTATACTGGATATGAGAATGGACATTCTTCTAGTTTTATGAATGGAATGTTCTCAGGTAACATTCTTATAGATTGGTTTAAAACTGTTTGTTTTGGGTTTGTGGTATTGCATATACTGTATCCCACTGTTAATGAACGGGTGCTACCCTGCTGCAGCATTTAAGTGTCCAAAGTATATGTTTTAAGGAGCAGGCAGCCATTACATGATATAGAAGTGTACAAAAACTGCAACCTTTGTGATAAGCTCTTTCACTGGAGCCTGAAATGCGCATTAGTTCAAATATACCATGGTCTGCTGAAACTTATATGCTGGACATGCTTACAAATTATATACCTCATCACTTCAAATAGTTCCAGTCAGTTTGTACTAGCATTGTGAGGAAATGGAGCCAGTGGATATTCTCCTTGTTTACATAATGGACAACTGCATTTTTATAATGTTTGGGACTCCACTGACTATTGGCTTATAATGTAGACGTGTTTGGGTAAAATATTTGAATAGCTAGTTCCAAGCACCAGCTCCATGGATTTGTGACATATTGTGGTTATTGTTAAGTCACAAGTGTTTTCCCTTTTTTTGCTTCTTAAACCTTCTTGCTCAGAGGAAAGAGCATATATAATTGATGAGGGGGATAGGATTTATAATTGCTTTTTGGAAATCTTGGATGTAAAATAAAGCTTTTGTCTGTATATATATATATATATATATATATATATATATATATATATGTGTATATATATATATATATATATATATATATATATATATATATATATACACACACATATATGGGAGAAATGGCTCCTGAGGGTACTAATAGCAGTGTGGAGAGAAAGGTGTATCCCAGATGACTGGAGAATAAGCATACTTGTGCCAGTGTAAAAGAACAAAGGGGACATCCACAACTGTGGGCTGTACAGAGGCATCAAACTCCTATCAAATTGCATGAAAGTTCTGGAGAGGGTGATTCATAAATGTACACACAAAGTAGTAGAATGTAAGATGGGAGATGAGCAGTTTAGATTCAGATCGGGATGCGGCACAACTGACCCCGATGTTTGCAGTGAGACAGATACTTGAGAAGAAGCTAGAGGTGAGGAGAGAGTCCAACTGAACATTCCTAGACTTGGAGAAAGCATATGACAAGGTCCCAAGAAAGCTGATCTGGGCAGTACTGCGGTGGGTTGAAGTCCCAGAAACATTGGTAGAATTAGTGCTGGCTATGTACAAGGACCCAATGACTCAAGTACAAACAGTGTTCAGCCTCACAGGGGGGTTCCTAGTGGGTGTAGGTGTACATCAGGATTCACTTCTGAGTCCACTGCTGTTCATACTGGTGATGGACTACATTAGCAAACAGGTTGGAGGGGACAGATCCACAAAGCTGCTGTATGCAGACAATGTGGCAGTAGAGGCAGACTCTGAGCTAGAACTTCAGCAAAGGTTGGAAGAATGGAATGCAAATCTGAAAGCACATGGGATGAAACTAAGCACAGATAAGACAGCAGTAATGGCAGCAAATTGGGGAAATCAGAAGAAGCTGAGAATAGAGATAGAAGGGAAGATAGTGGAACAGGTAAACAGCTTCAAGTATCTGGGAGGAGTAGTTGAGGAGAAGGGTAGTCTGAATGAAGAGGTCAAAGCTAGAATCAGAGGAGCTGCAGCCAACTACCATAGAGTATCAGGTGTAGTCAATGACAGAAGAATGCCAAAGAAGATGAAAAGTAAGGTGTACAAGACAGTGGTGCGACCAGTACTACTGTATGGTACAGAAACCTGGGCAGTAAAGGCAGAACAGTTAAAGAAGCTAGAGGTGATGGAAATGAAATGCCTGAGAAAGGTGATAGGGTGCACACTGTGGGACAGACAAAGAAATGAGGACATAACAGCAGAAGCCAAAGTAGCTCCAATTGCAGAAAAGATCAAAGAGAACAAATTATGGTGCTTTGGGCATGTGTGTAAAAAAGCAGAAGATGATCTGGTGAGTAAGATTTGGGACAGACAGGAAGGTAAGAGGAAGTGAGGACATCCAGCAAAGATGTGGATGGATTGTGTGAAAGAAGATCTGTGACAATCAGGCATGAGTGTCGAAGAATGCAGGAATGTGGCACTGAATCTAGAAAGTTAGCGCGACAGTTAACATGATACCTAGACCCCATGTAGAAAATGGGAAAAAGGGGGCTGATGACGATGATAATATTTATGTGTGTGTGTGTGTGTGTGTGTGTGTGTGTGTGTGTGTGTGTGTGTGTGTGTGTGTGTGTGTGTGTGTGTGTGTGTGTGTGTGTGTGTGTGTGTGTGTGTATGTGTGTGTGTGTGTGTGTGTGTGTGTGTGTGTGTGTGTGTGTGTGTGTGTAGGTGTCTGGATGCTGGCTAGCATTTGTTAGCCTTTAGTTTTCCTTGGTTGCACTATCTCGATGGTCTCAATACCATCTGTTCATATGATTCAAATGAAGCTGCAAAGTCAGTCATTTTGGCCACCTAGTTATATAAGCGGACATGAATAATACAAAGGACATCTACTTACTGCACACATTTATTTCTGGGAACCATTGGTTATATTAATTTTAAATAGTGTTAGCAACTTTTCTGTTTTGGTTTCATCTGTTTATATTCAGTATAATTTAATCTATATGGCTTCTATTCACTGGCACATGCCATTTTGACCTTTCTGTGCACATCATTATGTTCAGTGGCATATTATTTTATGTTGCTTTCTCAAGCCACCATCTTGATTCTTGATTTTTTTTTAATATAAGGACTATGTTACTATCCTGAGTGTTTTTTTTTTTTTTCTTTTTTTTTCTAGGTGTTACATTTCTAGCATTAAGACTTTTTTGAGTAAATCAAATTAATTTGAAGTTGTCTTCCTAGATCATCATGAGACAACAAAGCCAAACAGTCATATATTTGCACTGTTAATTTTTATTGTTTGAAAAACACTTCAAAATGGAAATAGTGAGAAGATCTCATATGGCATTAATATTTTGGTCTTTGTCTCTTGGTTACATTTGCAAGTAGGTGTGACTTGTACCTCCACACTCCTGAAGTGCTTAGTTCAAGTTTTAGCTCACTGAATAAATCTGAACAGATAATTTCTGAGATTTTGCTTGTTGACCAACTCCAAGATGTTACAAAAAATATCTTCTATTCCCCAAAAATAGTTGCTAAGCTTGCTGTTTATGGGGCTGGAGAGTACCCTAGTTCAAATTCCCAGTTCTCCACAAGCACTGCTTGGTTAAATATTTTGTTCAATGTCACACAATAGGCAAATGAGGGCTGAGGGAATCAAACCTTGTACCAAAGACACTACAGCTCAAAGCCTTAATACTCTCTATGCCAACTGCCAACTACTCTTCTTAACATTCACATAGGTATTAAATGTGTCACAGCCCTGCTTCAGTGCATTATGCAGCTAACACTCAGCTCTAGCTGCTATTTGATATGTAATAAATAGCTCTCAACTGTCCAGATTTTCTCGGAATGTCCAGATTTTTTACATATTTTTGGTCCGTTTCTCATAAAATTGTATTTTTCTGCCAAATCACTGGAAAATAATTGAGGCGTGAAATCAGAAAATAATGTGAGCAATTTAATTGTCAGACTTCATATCCTGCAGAAAATTCATGGTAATACAAAACCTGTTATTCTATCAACTTTCTAAGTTTGTAAGAGCAATATTAAAAAGTGTCCCTATTTTGGGCCTTTATCCCCTCATTATTTGTGTTTTTTGTCAAGATTTCTTGATCTAAGAGGTTGACAGGTATGACTCTGTCCATCTGTCCATAAAAAAATGCAGCATTCCAAAGTCCATCTGAATTCTACAAAATGTAATCCTATTTCACTTATTTCAAAGAGTTCTAATCTCATTTCCTGAATATTTCCATCAAGTTAACATTTTCACTCTCTTCTGGTACATGAGGGTTTCAGTTGCAGCACTCAATCATCTGTTGTCTATCTCTGACTCAGTAACTGACTAGTGTCCTGAACCATCTGTTCAAAAACTTGCAGAGTTAGTGGCTATCATTTCAGTCCATGACATGTACTGTTTCATTTATTTATTTATTTATTCCATGTTTATTTATTTAAGCTAGATAAAGTTTCATTAAGCAGATGGAATGTGGAAAGTTTTAAAAGAGGAATTGTTTGAGTGCAAAAAATCAAAACAAAAAAGTTTAACATCAGGATCTAGACATACAGCATCAGCTGGATATATTTCCATAAGAATAAGATACCTGATTAAGGTGAGAGACAAACAGTATAAGAAACTGAAGAGAAGTGAGACTACAACTTTGAAAACTGAAATAAATAAGCTGGACAAACAAATAAAGCATAGTGTGAGACAAGAACAAGAAAATTTTGAAGAAAATGTATATAGAGATATTGAAAATAATAGGAAACCTTTTTGTAGATACGTAAGATGTAGAAGGAGAAAAGACAAACAAATTGATATACTGTGTGTAGATTCTAAAATTTATTCTCAGACACAACCGATTAGAGATATATTTACAAAACCTTATGCAAAATAGTTTGGTTCCACAAAGGGGGTGATAAGTTGTCCTACTGACATCCAGGTAACCGCAGAAACTGAAATCAAATTAGATTATATTAAAAAAGAACTGCCAAATTAGATCCAAACATAGCACTGGAAGGAGACGGAATTAGTAGCAATGACCTGAGAACACTTCAGCAAGAACTTAAATTTATTATTTTCTAGATTGTATAAATATGGGGAGATTCCACAAGATTGGAGAAGTGCTTATTACGGGTCTACTTTATATCGCCAAAAGTTTAAAATCTCAAGTGCTCACATGAGCGAATATGCAGGTATTCGAAATCACTATTGTGAGTATAAATATAAATATATATGAAATTAAATAGGTGATGTCATAAAAATTTATGTATTTTTATATATATTTATTTTTCATAAAAAAACTAGTCCTTAAAAGAAGGCTTTTATTACCTCTCAACAGCTTTTTATTTTAGTAAGGAGCTGATGGAAATATTTTCATTCAGACCTGGCTAGGTGCCTGCATTTAGCTGCAATTGCCAGTATAGCTCTCTTTTTTCCAAACAATTATGACAAAGCTCCTCCACTTGTGTCTATGTTAATACTATTTATGTTAAAAAATTGGAAATTGTGGTTAACATTCTCCATAATATGTTTAATTAAGCATTTGTGTCCTTTTTATTTTTTATATATATGCTCATATATACGGTTCTTTAGCTTGCAATCCATTTTACCAATATTGTAACAAGAACAGATGGTAAACATGTCACAATATATAACCTTCTCGGAGCAACAATTATATTTATGGTGAATTCTAATTTCCATGTTGCTGACAAAAAATGAGTTACCCTCTTTTACATGCTTACAGTAGTTGCACATACCACATTTGTTCATGTAACCTTCTTTATGGTTAAGGTGAACATCTTTGGTTTCAAAGATGTTTTTCAGATTTTTTTCCTTTTCTGTAGACTATAGTATTTATATTTATTTATATATTCTCTTTGTGTTTTAAAATATGGGGTTCTTGTGCAAATTTCATATGTTTTGTTGAATATTTATCTAATTTCACTTATTTAATTAATTCTTAATATATTTTCATTTCCTGTTGGATTTGTATAAAAAGGAAGTATGTATTTTCTATCCTTTATCTGAGGAAGTCTTTAACTTCTAGACGAAAGTGCTTATCCTTTGTATTTCATGGATTATTTACCTGTTGCCTGTTGGATTTATTAAACGTTTATTCTGGTTTACATTACTTGAGCCTGGACTCATATTGTAAGAAAATGAGTGAGAGGGACAAATCCAGCTTCTTCTCTCTGGAGTTTTCATTATTTGGTTTAGTTTATTGTTCAGTTTGTTTTTCAGTTTGAGATGGCCAGTGAAGAAAGTGGGGATTCATCTGCCCCACTCCTCACACAGAACCTAGATTTACAGATTTTGCAATAGGTTGTATTTAATGAGTTCAGTTGTGCAGGTTTTATTGCACAAAGTGAATACTTTGCTTAGCATACCCCCTTTTGATGTCAGACCTCACTTCAATCCTTCCTGTGTTGCTGATATGGCGTTTTCTAACCATTCTGAATTACTCTAATTTGGAAAATAACACACAGCGACCTTCTGGTAGTAATTCTTCTACCTCTACATATGGTGTTGATAGTTCTAGTTCATCTATTCCTTGTGGCCAATGAGTTTTTCAACCAGTGGATGCATCCTTAGCTGCAGCTTCAGCTCTGCCTTGCAAGATTGGCTCTCTGAAATGATAACATTTGGGAAAACTAATGAACTTAGGACAGACAATGGTAACAATGATTTACCACTATTATTTGAACAGTTTGACTATAAATTATCTAAGATTAAGTGTTTACAACTTGATAATGCTTACTTTATAGAATGTATAAAAGAAAATATTGTACCAAAAGGGTTAAGAGTGTGGTGTTACCCTACTGGCTTGCAGTTTGAATCTGTTTTATTTAAAGAGCTTACCACCTTGTTTGATCAGCATGGAGTTGAATATATGTGTTTAATTATAAGACACAATGATTTATTAATTAATGAATTAATTGGTTCTGTTACTGACTTGGATAAGACTATTTGTGAACATATGCAGTATAGAAATTTTAAATATGAGCACTTGCGTATTTTCAAAAGTATGGACCAGCTTACTAACTCAATAAAAGCCAGAAAGCTAAAAAAGCTAATTAGGGACAAAAATGATTATGGTAAAGGACTTACATACCCTAGGCCCCCATCCTCTTAGAAATAGGGTAATAAATTTACAGATTGTAATGTAAATTCTTCATACACTAGCAATTCTAACATTCAAAGTAATTCTACATCAAGTAACCCTGTTCAGCCTTTTTTAGACCCAGAAGAGTTCCCACCCCAAGACACTCGGAGTGCCTGAGGAACAAAAGCCTCCCATCAAACAACAATTGGGAGGCAAATTCTGTAAATCTACACATGCATTGGAACAGGGGAGGTAAGAGGTTCTACAACCAGACATGGAACAACAGGGATTAACTGGATCCATATCTGAAATTTTGGATACATCACCCAACATTTTTTCTGCTATTACAATAGATCATACCCTACCATCTTGCTATGTTATGACTAACCCCTTGGGTGATTTTAATGTTTATAATATTTCTAATATTAAAATAAATACAGAACATTGTGATATTTTTGCAAAAGGTTTCACTTTTGACCTCCACAATCTATTGGTATTTCTAATACATTAATGGACTTGAGACTGTATACACGTAAATTAAATCTAAAAATTATTTTTCAAAATTCCTTTTCTGAATCCTTTTTCAACCCTCTGGCTATTTCTAGTACCTACAATCCTCCACTTCATCCCATTATCCAGTTATTTGAAAGTATTTATGAACTAGATATTCGTAATTCTAATTTTAGAGGTAGAAATTTTAATGAAAGTGTTTTTAGTGAGAATAAAATTATTGATGAAATTAAGAATTTTTTACACAAGATTAGAATTATGAAACCTGATAAGGGGTGTGGGGTAGTTTTAATGAATTGCGAAGATTATAATAGGAAAATGTTACTTATACTTGAGGACAAGGCCTATACAAAATCTTCTTTAAATTAATTTAATGGAGCATATAAAAAATTAGAAATGAACTCCAAGATCTATTTATTGAAGATTCCATATCTATAGATACACTTAATTATTTAACTGTTTCTTATCCTAGGTTATCTGTTATGTTTGGATTATCAAAGTTGCATAAGAACCTAAGACAACCACCCATGCACCCAAAAGTTGATTCAAAGGGCTCTATTACCCACCCATTAGAAAAGTACTTAAATATTAAGTTAAAGGAATTTGTTTGCAACGAATCAAATGTATGCAAAGATTCATGGGTTTTTTTAGAAGCAATTGATAAGATACCTTTCAAGGATACATACACTTTTATAACCATCGATATTAAGGACCTATATTCTGTAATACCCTGTGATATAGGGATAGAGTGGTTCACAGAGTTCCTTTATGAGAAAGGTATTGGACATTTTGATATTTTAGTTTTCACACAACTTATGGAAATTGTCCTTAAAAACAACTTTATCCATTTAACCAAGAAATTTACTTACAACAAAAGGGAGTAGCTATGGGTTCTGCATGCAGTGGTCTCTATGCTAATATTGTTGTCATGCAATGGGAGAAGAATTTTCTATTCCTATCTAGTTATTTTAAACATATGAGATTCTATACCAGTTTTTTGGATGATATGTTTAATTTTATAGGATAGACCTAATGAAGTCATTAACGACTTTGTAACCTATGTTCAATCTACCACCAATTTTTTAAAGTTTACTCATACTAATAAATCCAACACGATTTCCTTTTTGGTCATTTTATTTTCAAAGGACTACCGCAATGGGAAATTTGTATCAAAATGTTTTAGAAAGGATGCATATTCTAATTCTCTATTGCATTTTTCCAGCACTCATCCCTTAAAACAAAAGAAGGCCATTGTAAAAGATCAATTTGTGCTTGCAGCATGCTTGGTTTCTGTTATGGATAAATTCTTAAATTAATGTGATAAACTAAAAGATAGGTTTCTGAAGAGAGGTTATCCTTTTAAATTTATTACTGAAATCATGATTAAGATAGTTAACGAGAGAAAGAGGTTTTTACCATCCTCTATTATCAGGTGATTTTATGGATAATGTTTTTACTTTCAATAACACTGACATTAACATTACAGAAGAGAGTAAGGATTTTAAAACTTCTTTTATTACTGTTTTTACCCAAGATAGTTTTATACTGAAGGCTATTTTAGACAAAAATTGGTCCATCCTTAGGCATGACAAGAATATTAGATCTCTTAGAGGCTCACAACTTACAATAGTCTACAGAAAAGGAAAAAAATCTGATGTTCTCCTTAACCTGTAAAGTAGGTTACGTGAACAAATGTGGTATGTGCAACTACTGTAAGGATGTAAAACAGGGTAACTCATTTTTTGTCAACAACATGGAAATCAGAATTCACCATAAATATAATTGTTGCTCCGAGAAGGTTATATATTGTGGTATGTGTACTATCTGTTCTTGTTACTATACCGGTAAAATGGACCGCAATCTAAATAACCATATATGTGAGCACCTATATGATATAAAACATAAAAAGGACACAAACATTTTAAATAAACATATTATGGAGAATGTTAACCATAATTTCCAATTTTTTTATCATAGATAGTATTAACACAGAAACAAGAGGAGGAGCTTGCTCATTATTGTTAGAAAATAAAGAGTTATACTGGCAGTTGCAGCTAAATGCAGGCACCTGGCCAGGTCTGAATGGAAGTATCTCCATCTGCTCTCTACTAAAATTAAAAGCTATTGAGAGGTAATAAAAGCCCTCTCTTAGGGACTAGTTTTTTATGAAAAATAAATATATATAAATATACATATATATTTTCATGACATCACCTATTTTATTTCATTTCATATATATTTATATTTATTTATATATTCTCTTTATGTTTTAAAATACAGGGTTGTTGTGCTAATTTCATATGTTTTGTTGAATATTTATCTAATTTCACTTATTTAATGAATTCTTAATATGTTGTCATTTCCTGTTGGGTTTGTATAAAAAGGAAGTATGTATTTTCTATACTTTATCTGATGTAGTCTTGATCTTCTAGAAGAAAGTGCTTCTCCTTTGTATTTCATAGATTATTTACCTGTTGCCTGTTGGATTTATTAAACGTTTATTCTGGTTTACATTACTTGAGCCTGGACTCATATTGTAAGTAAACGAGTGAGAGGGACAAATCCAGCTTCTTCTATCTGGATTTTTTTTAAGAGGTGAATTTAAACCAAAAGACAAAAGGTTAATATTGGCGGTGCAATACAGTGGACTATATACAAGTTGGTTTACAAAGTCTATTGAACATATGGGAGCAGACAAAGTTAGGTTTTGTAAAACAGAACCGGAAACAGCTGCACATCTTGTTGCTAGTTGTGATATACTAATTGCAGAAGGACTGCATACTGAAAGGCATAATAATGTGGCAAGACTGTTGCATTGGGGACATTATGATACTGAGGTAGCTGTAAAAACACTGGAAACATGAGCCACAAAGCATCATAGGAAATTATGAAATTTATATCACATGGGATCACCCATTACCAACAGTTCAAAAAACAGATGCGAGAAAACCTGATCCATGAAAAGATGATATTTTTGTTTTCGGTAAGTACTGCTTGAATTGTGTCTCACTTCAGAATATCTGCCTAAATACTGCATCCTAAAATTTTCAGGGTCTATGTATTACTTTCCCTCAAGTGTTTCACAGTGCCCTGTACACAGACAGACATTCTTCCTTGAAAAGCTCAACTGAAATTTCATGAATACCAGGTTGCACGCAGAACAACAAGTTTGCAGTGAGAAGCACTGTCCTCAGAGTTGTACACTGGATACTCATGATATTGTTTTATATTAACACTTCAACTGCCTACTCAATGAAAAAGAGTCTGTTGCCATGGATATGAACTTTCTCACTATCACTGTTAGCAGCTTGGTGGATATGGGCATCCTGAGGCAATGTAGAAATTGCTTCACATTTACTGACAACCAGTTAATTCTCAAAAAACTGATATGGTATGTGAGCGATGTATTTATGCAATGTCACTGGAGGCTAAGCTCTCGCATAAAAGTACTCAGTGTCAATAAGGTTGTCAGTAGTACACATGCTGCACTCGTCACACACATTTCAAAGCAGATATTTAGACCCACATATGCTGAGGCACTTAAATGTAACCTTCCTAAATCACAAAGACCTCCTAGACCAAGTACCCTCAGCAACCCCAAATGCACTCTTTCAAAACAGCACCCACATCAACATATAGAGCTACATCTCATTGAGCCTCTACCTCTAAGCCCATAAGGCAAGCGGCCACACAATCCAACATTCTAGTCTCTGGAGACTTCATCATGAGACACACTGATGTCCCTTTCACCAGGCTGAGTAAGGAGAAAGTAATGGTCACTTGCTTATCAGGGGCTAGGATCTGCCACATTACACACACACTCTCAGGTCAGTGACCACAAGTACCAGTATGACTCAGTCATAGTCCATGTGGGAGTAATGACCTGAGACATACCTCCCTAGACTATATGAAGAGAGACATCATGGAGCTCTTGGAATATGTGTCTCAGACTGGTATGAGCCTTAGCACTGGGCAGCATTTTATCTGCTCCAAGGATGATGCCACAATACAAACAAAAGATGACTGACTTTAATAATTGGCTTAGTTTCTGGTGTCGTTCTAAGGGGGTGCAATATTTGTCAGCATGGAAGGAAATGGTCAACATGCTGCTTTGTCAGGGATGGTCTGCAACTCTCCCCTCTACGCTTTTGAATATTATCTAAAACATTGTCTTCTCCCATAGTGTCTTTTTTATGCAATGCCATACTGAAAGAACTTTTGACATAGCAAATCAAAACCAAAAAAATCTATAGGTATTACTGCTCAATGCTAGGAGTCTAAACAAAAAACTCTACTCCCTAGAAGCTCTCTTCACTCAAGAGAATGTTGACATCTGTGAGGTCATGGAGAGCACACCAACAGTGCAAGGTTATAATGCCTTCCACACATTTAGACCAGTTACTACACAGACAGGGACTAAAGGTGGAGATGTCTCAATTTACATAAAAAATAAATATACCTCAATGCTGGTCAAACAGGACAATGCACTTGAGCTGCTCCATGTTCAAATTACCACAGGCAAACTCCAATACCACTTCCTTGCAAGCTATAGGTCCCCCTCTATGACCCAGGAAACCTATACCATGTATTTAAACTTATGGTAAACACTCACCATCCAACCTAATACCATATTCATGGGTAACTTTAATTACCCCACTATTAACTGGGAAATCTATACTTCACCAAACCTACAAGCACAAAGATTCCTGGATTTTGTAAATACAAACTCCCTGGGCCAGGCTGTCAATACACCAACCAGGGGTGCAACAATACTGGATCTGGTCTTCACCAATATGGAAGAGTGTTGCACACTCCCTACTGTAATGTCTTCCCTGGTAAGACTGCAAAATGGTCTCCTTTGAAATAAAACTAAAGCCTGGACTCCCAGCTAAACCTGGAATATTCAGGAACTACTATAAGGCTAACGTCCTGCTATTATGTGAGAACCTGGCAAAATTTCAAGCTCTCTTAAACCCTGAGAACACTGCTGCCTATGAAGAACTGTTCACAGAAATGCTGTACAAGCATGTTAATAGCTTCTCAGAGACAACTGTACCGACCAGGAAGAAGTACAGAACTAACTCGAATACAAGCCACCCTGATCACAAAATGAATAGGTTGTATAACAAAAGGAAGAAAATCATGACAAAAACTAGGAGGTGCAGAACCCAGCAGGATAAAAGCACTCTAATCAAGCTAAACAAACAACTCAGAGGACAAATAAAGTTGACAAAAGCCAAATTTGAGGTAAAATTGGCCTCCCAGCCAAGGACAAACACAACGTAATCTTTAGCTCAACCTCAAAGGCAATACACAAGTGTGTCCAGAGCTCATTGTAAATGGACCCTCCTATACTGAGCCAGAAGGTATAGCAAACCAAATGGCCAATAAATTTAGCTCCAGCTTTACCCCTTTCTCCCCCCAACCTTCTCTCAAAAAATACCATCACATATAACTCCCCCTGCTTTCACCAAGGAATAGGTCCTTAATGCTCTCTTTAAGACCAAGAACACTACATTAATGGGCTGAGACAATATCCCAGGATGCCTTCTAAATAGCATGAAACATGACCTATCATGCCCTTTGGAATTGCTATTTAACTGTAGCCCCCAAACTGGCTTTGTGCCTCATAAATGGAGGACAGCAAAAGCCATCGCTCTGAACAAAGGTGGGCCATCTACAGACCCTGGTAACTAAAGAACCACAAGTCTTATATGTAAAGCCATGGAAAGAATTATTATTGAAATGATCAACACTGATATAGTAATCCTGCACACATTGGACCTAACCCAGTTTGGTTTTGTCAAGGGCAGGTCATGCCAACTGAACCTGGTGGACCTCTGTGACAAGGTCACCAAAGCAATGGATGAGGGCAAAATGGTTCACACTGCCTACCTTGACCTGTCCAAAGCATTTGATACAATACCCCACTTGGACATTGTTGACAAACTCAAGAGGTTAGGTAGAAACCCATATGTCACCCAGGGGTAGCCAACTTGCTCACAGACAGGACCCAGAAACTTAGCACTGGAGAGTCCACTGCTACAAAGAGGCCAGTTAGAAGTGGAGTCCCTCAGGGATTGGTCTTTGAATGGCTCCTTTTTGGCATTTGCATCTCTGAAGTCAAGGCCAATGTCATTGTCTCTGTGTGACTAAATTTGCAGATGACTGCAAATTAGGAGCTGTCACTGAATCCCACACTGGCACAAATGTTCTCCAGGAAGGTCTGACACAGACAAACAACTGATGTCAGAGCCATGGACTAAAACTAAATCCCAAGAAATGTATAATAGTATCCTTCGGGAAGTGATCCACCCCTGGTAACTATCACATTGACAACGCACTCGGTAGAGTTGACCCAGTAGTCAGGGACACACATAGACAACAATCTAGCATTTGACTATCACTTGTCTACAGTAATAAGGAAACCATATTAATATCCATAGCTTACTGACAAAGGTATGGCATCTAAGTCCAAGGGAGTTATAGTTCCACTATATTCAGCATTTATCAAACTTTTTATTGAGCACAATGCCCCCTTCCCTTTAGTATGTACCTATACAGGCATATCCAACAATTGGAAAGCCCACAGAGCAGCCTCACTAAAAGAATACAGGGTATAAGTAAAATGTCTTATGCAGACCACCTCAAGGCCCTGTCCTTGTATTCTGTCTCCTACAGGCTTTTGAGGGGAGACATATAGCTGGCATATAGGGCATTATCTGACCCCATTCTGATGGACCACCTTCATATCCACAAAACAAACAGCACCAGAATTAACCATTCTAAAGACGTAAACCTTGCCTGTGATATAAATAGGACCTGCTGGAGAAACAAATATGTATCCCAGAGACTACCCTGTCTCTGGACAGGCTCCACATCCATGTGACGCAGAGTTCCTACCTAACCTAATTTAAGTGCAACTTTGGCAGTTAGATGGGGAACAGGAAATTCATCCCTGGTTTGGCACCTATGTCTCTAATGAACACAGGCAACATGTAAATGGTTTATCTCCCAGGCCCCTGCTTACACTTATCAAGGGTATTAGAACTTGTCTGAAATTTGGGATGTATGGATAGGTTAAAAAAGGGCATTGTGGTTTTTAGCCCAGTAAATGCCTATGAACCTATGAAGGTAAAAGTAGCATTGATTATTGAAATTGCTGCAGCTAGTAACTACAGTGTCTTACATACAGAGATACACAAAGTTATAAACTACCAGGATTTGTAGGCAGAGATAAGGACAATGTGCAAGAAGGATACCCAGACAGTTCCAGTTGTAGTAGGAGCAACATGTCTTATAAAAAAGAATTTACAGTCGTACATATACATGTTATTGATACATGTAACTCCCTACGAATTGCAGAAGGAGTCATTACTGGGCACATTGTGGGTGCTGTGAACAGCACTTCTGGCTAACACCAAAGATTGAAACAATACTAATTTCATGAACTTTACTCATACTTTGACCCAGGAATGGGGTCCATTCCCATTATGGTATTAGAAGCCCAAAAGACTTGGAGAAATTCAAAAA
>NC_056736.1:491332500-491475000 GCF_019279795.1 Protopterus annectens | reverse complement strand
TACACACACACACACACACACACACACACACACACACACACACACACACACACACACACTCACACACACACACACACACACACACACACACACACACACACACACACACACACACACACACACACACACAAATACAAATATACATACACAGATGGACTTAGCCAAGATTTTTTGGAAGCTTACAAGATATATGCTGACGTCCATAATTTTTTCGGAATTTATTCCCTGCCTTCCTGAGTGTAGCACCCTCACTGCCTTCAATGAAAAGGGCATGTTTCTGGAAAATATTCATTTCCAAAGTTGAAAAAAAAGCTTCTGAAATGGATATTAGACTTAAAAAAATAAAAAACGACAACTCACCATTCTGAAAACAGGCATCTAATAAAATCTGTAAATTAACTAAACAAAGCAATGCGTCAGAGCTTTTTAATTTAAATACTATCACATCTCATCACACAAGATAAATTAATTATTTTTAAAAAGTGTTCACTACGCGTCGAAACCCTTTTTAGAACAGCCTCATCAAAATTTAAGTCAATACTCCAGTGTAGTAAATGTACCTAGGAAGCTATCAACATGCACAGAGAAAGCAGTGCATTTTTGAAAAAATAAACACATGTGCAGCCAAAATACTATGCCAAACAGAATAACCAGCAACAGACAAAGACAGAAATTGGAGAAATAGATGTGGGGTGCCAGCACAGAAAATCTTATATATGACATATGGAAATGGAACTCAGGTACCAAATAGTTATATATAAAACCATTAGTATCATTCAAAGGATATATATTGTATACAGGAAACCACATTCTACTAAATTGATTGAATATACTAAAATGCACTTAAAGATACAATGAACATATGAAATGGATACACACCCAGGTATTATTGTCAACATACGTACAACAGCAGTAGAACAACAGCTAACAGTGACAGGCCTACTGTAACGGAGACTGCAATGAATGGGAGTGGTTCTGCTAAGGATTACCAGACACAACCTTAAGCTGAGTGACTGGTACAGGAACAATACCTACTCTAGAACCAATGTGGGATCATGCAGGACAAGAATCGGCAGGAATCAAAGGCCACAGCAATCCCACTGTGGGCAACATGTCCATAAGTGTCAGGGTTTGCCAACTGTAGCAGGGCAGAATATGAAGGCATCACCAAATGGGTCATACTGTAACTCCTGGCTTGCTTTAAGAAAGCGATTTGAAACCTGTTTGTATGCCTATAACACAAGCAGAAACATGACCATTATGATGCGTGTATTGGGTGGGCTGTCAAGGAGAACGACAATCAAGGACTGGAGCTGCCATGTAAGCAGGTCAGCTGACATGGACGTCATCAAGTTATCCATGCAATTAAACCTTGATTACAACTTACTCGACAAGCAAGATGTGTGCAACCACACCAGGAGCATAAACGATGCATGTACAAAACATCAAATGAAAGCCATGTCATAAGTATATAGAATGCATTTGAACTCTAGATTGCCCTGCAGAATGGATAACTCCCCTATGAATGGCTGGGGGAGAATTAAGGAGCCATGCCTATGCCTGAAGCCCTAGTTACTGGTCCTGGTTCAGGTATTGAAAAGAGGTAATTAAATCCATATAACAGAGCATACTGTAACATATGCTCCTTCAACAAGTGAGCCTGCAAGCATGAAGTGATTCCATTGCCTTGGTGACTATGGAAGGCCATTCTAGTATATCCATATTGTCTGTAAAATATTTGTGGCATAATGCATCCTATATATTTTGTATCTGCCTACTATGGCAATGTCACCAGAAATGGGCAGAGGAGCATAACATTATAGCCATTCTCATCTACAGCAATCCCAAACAAAATATCAGACAGACAGACAGACAAACCACGCACGCACATACATGCAAACATGCACGCACACACAAACATACATGCGTGCGCACACACACACACACACACACACACACACACACACACACACACGGTAGATACGCACATCTTTGTCTAAGATGACTCTGCAGTATAAATCATAATTCATTTCAAAGATGTAATGTGAAATAGTAAATGAAATGTGTAGTCAAGAGACAAACATGTAAATAATGCATATGCAAAGTACGAGAAAAGATGAGTAATTGTCATTCCCAAGCACCAAGCCAGAATGTAGCACATAGTATCAGGAAACCACCAATGACATGTGAATGATTACGCAATAGCAAACCTCCAACAACAAAATGAACCTGATCAAGCAATCCTGCCTAGCATTTAGCAGAAAGGATTAAGGAGCTATTAACAAGCTGATTGTTATGGTCTAATGATGCATGGTTTGATTCCCTCAGCCTCCATTTGCCTAATATGTGACTCTGAGGAAGTCACTTAACCAGACTGAATCTGAACAGGGTTCATGGAAACAATGCTCTACTGTGGTCATCATATGCAAAATAAAATAAAATAAATAAATAAATACATTAAAATCTGACTGACACTGGCTGCAAAGGAAAATGCTGTAACCTGACCATCAGAAACATCTACACATTACATTCCATTCAAAGTTGGAGAAGATGTGGATGTCTTTCTATGTCGTGTGCATACAAAAGTTGTTATGACTGAAGTCCAATCAATCTTTGTGCAGGATAGTGGTGTAACTCCCCCAAAAATGAATGCCTATGCAGCCATATTAATCACAGTGTATATGATAAGGTTGGCAGCCAATACGACCAAAACTTGACATGTGGATGTATGAGTAATCCAGAAAGGGCTGCAAGAAAGTAGTTGTTGTCAAGTAAGGTGGAATGCATCACTGTGTCACTGAGAGCACAGTAATGGTGGGCGTGCCTCACAGTCATTATTATAGTATGCTGCTGTAGCTCCTTAATGTGCCCTGCATGCCCTCTGAAGGACCTGTTGCCATTCTGGCAGTGAGCTAAAGGCTGCAGTCTATGAGCAGCACTGCCTGTGGTTTCTGAACCAGAGTTACAGACAGCGATATCCTCAGCAGCAACATTTTCTGCAATGGCTTATGTGTGCAGGTTTGGTGTGATGAAAAAACTTGCCAGATTCTTCAGTGATTCTGCAGCCATGTCTATATCTAGATCTCCCACATCAAAAGAAGGAGCTACTGATGCAAAACACTGTTGCTCATGGCCAGTGTGTGAACATAGCTGCTCTAATGTTAACTGGCCCACCTGCATATCAGCACTTAACATCAGCTCAGCAGTGCTGTCAACACATTGTGCAGTATACAGAAGTACCAGTCAAACAGATGGCAACAGCACTGTCCTTTAGGTGGACACTCATATCAACATCATCATCTCTGCCAGTACTATCAGCTGCAGAAGTAAGCTGTGCTTCAATGCACCTGAGGCAGACTCAGCCAAGGCAGGATGCAGAATGCTTTTATCAAACATCCATTTACGTTGCAACCTTACATGCCATGAAGCTGTTGTCTGTCAGCAAAATGACATATGGAACACTCTGGGATAAGTGTATACAACCTAACATCCATGGTATGTGTTCCACTAAGTCACTGTGTTCAGCTATTGCCACGGCACAGAATTTTTTCCTGTGTGTGACAACACGCTTTTGTTGCTCATTCACATATTATCTTGCCTGTTGTATTGTATATATGTCTGTTTCATATGTTCAGAGAGTCTGTAGGTTTTATACATGTTGCCTTATGCTGCCATTTCTGTTTTAGCACTAGACAGGTAGGTATATAGATCCTGATATGACTGCATGCCTTACTGATGTCTTTCGGATCTAAAGGGAGTCACTTGCACAGTGGTGAGAAGAACTTGGAGAAAGAGGTAGGGGTCCTGCAATGGGAAGCTAGAGAAATTATAGACTAAGTAATACATATTTTGGAGGGGAAGGCTTTGTTCAGTTGCAGCTGATGGTTGTTTGGACTAAGGCTACTCTCAGACAACAGACAGACATATGAATGATAGGGTGGGAGGTCACCTGCTACTTTATGAGACATGTGCCAGCTCTCCAGGGTACCTTGTAGTAACTACAAAAAAAACACACACTTTTCTGGCATAGAGTACTATACTGTACTTCAGGCCAGCAAGTGCTGGCATTAGGTATATTCATCTTATGCACTCTGGGCAGAGTTGCTTGACCTGTCATTTACTGGATGGTCAAAACCTTTTGTCATCCTCTGATTACAGCTAACCTAGTGTCCTTTTACTGATCCCATCCAACATAAATGCTTTGGACCATCTTCCCTAGATCACTCAGCCAGCTTTTGTTATTTCTCATCATCCTCAAAGCAGCTGCTTCATACTCTAGTGGGGGATAGGAGTTCTGCTTCTGTACAAATTAGGTCACCTGCAGTTTCTTGGGATACAATTGGATCCTTCACTGCTTTTTCCGCCATACATGGCCGGAAGGGACCCCACTCAGAAACTAGAGAACAGAAGAAAACATAGAGGCCAAGGAGGTATACAAATATGCTGCTTTTGTCCTGATGGGGCAAAGAGCAGCTCTGATAGCAGTCTTCTGTCTATATAAGGTGTGTGTGTCTCCTATATACTGCTGAAACTATTATGCATATTTACATTTGGTTTTCTTATTCTATCTTTTCATTTTTAATAAAAAAATATTTTGACCCTGCATCAATGTCATGTGCCTTTCTTACCTGAGCCATGTGTATCATGTGTGTGAATTTGCCAAATCGATTGTTCATACTTTTAACATGTTGACAGCATGTTCTTCATAGTTTCCTGTGCTCCTTGATGACAAAGTCTGCACCAAACTATATTCCAATTCCAATGCCAAACTGACTTGCATCGATGTCATAACTAACTAATCTAACACAATCTTTTTCTGAACTCCTGTAAAACCAAATCAATGGTTTCTAGCGCCTTCCACTCCTATCTTAAAGTCCATCTAACTGTACCATTCCCAACTTAAGCAACACCATTATTGATAAAATAACTGTCTTCATGTATGTTGGCCTCTATCTCAATCATTATCTTAACTTAACTTCCTTTATTACATAGAAAAAAAAATATCAAAGTAGAAATAAATTACCTGCTTTTCACTACCAAAATAAAATGCCTTCCATTCTTCCTGTCCAACAAGTTAACTATAGATAAAGGAGTCCTTCTGACCTAACGAAAGTCTGGCCTCCTCATTATTGCTTTGGCTTCCAAACACAGCACCGCTACTCATCAAAACATCTCTAACTTTATCGTTTCATCTCTAACTACTCTCGTCAAGAACACCATTAACTCACACATGAAAAAGCAAAGTGTCTCCATATTAAAGAAAGCTCCAACCTATCACTTTGCACTCAACTTCTTTCTTAAGTGGGACATTGCCAAAATCTGTCACTCTTAGCAATCCTTTACACTGCTTCCATACCACCATTCCCACTTTCCTTTTCTATACACATGTATGTACATCTCTCTATATTTTATTTCATTTTGAATTTAACTGGGGTAGAGCACTGATCCCACTGGACCATTTTTCTTAACTGCTAACCACCTTCTTCACTTCCCATATTATACATATCCCTACTTAACTGCTTAATCACTTTTCACCTTTGATTCATCCAACATTACAGCCACTACATTGTTTTTTGTTCTGTATGTCTGTACATAGAATTCATACTTTAGTATGGTTTATATTTCATGATTCATATCTTGTTTATCTCATGTGACATTTATATTGTCTTGGTTTTATTACTGCTTTTTCTGCTTGTGAATGCTTTCACCTGGGTTGGGCCTACAAATGAAATGAAATGCAAATGGGCATTCTTGATCATTGCACTACCTTGCCAAACAAATATAAATAAAATAAAATGTGTAGACTACTGCATTGCATTCTGAACATGGGGTCAGTGTTATATTTTGGCCATTTATGTTGTTCTGGATGTCACTCTGCCTTTATCATATTTACTTAGTACCTATTGGGAAAGCTTTAGCAAGGGCAGGGTGAAGGATGGGCTGCCCTTCGGGAAAGCTCTAAGGGGTCACACTCATCAGGTATTGATGCACTGTTTTATGAAAGGTGATATGGCATGTGCAGTCATAGAATTAAGTATGTGATGAACTAACTGCATAACCCTAGCAAGCTGTTTGTTATATTTGTAGCTTGGTACAGTTTCAGAGTTTTTTTTTTTTTTTTGGCTTTTATTTGTATTTATTTATTTTGTTTAATAGCTCAGAGAAGACTTGTTTTTTCCCCATGTCTTTGTTTTCACTGATGGTATAATTCCTTTACAAAAACATAAGTCATGGTCAATGGGATTTGTCACGTCAGAGCATTTTTGAAATGTTAGATTGTGTATGTTTATTTTTCTTAGGTATATTTTGTATATAAATAGCTCCTTGTTGTGTCATGCATGCACACATTATAGGGGGCATAGCCAAGTGATAAGGAAGACATTGCAGTTATCATTATAAGGTCACTGGCTATACTTTATGTTTTCTCTCTTGGGATCACTGGTGCTATGGAGTAAAGTCTCATCACATTGTTTGATCACTGTGTCTGAATAACTGTCATGTGAGTACCACACTTTAGGCCTCACTTTGGTTGTGACTCCCTTCCAGGCACCATAGTGCAGAATACTCCAGGATTTCTCCTGTGCAATTCATGTGTTGTTTGGTCTGCAGTCATTCTAAGGGGATCCAGTATTGGTATGCCCAGGATGACATGGTCGACAGACCACAATACTTTCCCAGAGATGGTCTGCACCTGTCGCCCCTGGGATTCTGGATACTGGATATGGCTCTTGCCACCCCTATAGTGACTTTTTAGGCAAGGTTCAAATGCTAAATTCACCACAGTAACAGATGCAAGCAAGCAAACTCTGAGTGTAATGCTAGTCAATGCTAGAAGTGTAAACCTCAAAATGCACTCACTCGAGGCACTCCTTAAAATGGAGAACATTGACATCTGTGCAGTGACAGAGACCTGGTTCGAGGCTCCAGAGAGCACCCCTGCATTACCAGGCTATAATTCATAACACAACTTTCGGCCATCTAATCTGGACCGAAACACTAAAGGTGGAGGTGTGTCCATAGTCATTAAGGAAATCCACACCTCCAGGCTAGTTGCTCAACATAATGCATCCAAAATTATCCAAGTGCAACTAACACTGGGCAATACTGCAATCCAGGTTGTAGCTTGTTACAGATCCCCAACCATGCCCCAGGATTCCTACTCTTCATTTCTTAAGATACTGGAAAATATTAAGGTACAACCCAATACCTTAATTATGGGCGATTTCAACTACCCCACCATCAACTGGGAAAACTACTCATGTAGCAACTCATTTGCTCAACGTTTTCTGGAACTCATAAATTCCTATGTCTTGGATCAGTTTGTCCACACCCCCACCAGTGGCAGCAATAGCCTGGACCTGGTCATTATCAATATGGGTAACCGGTGTTCCATGCCAGAGGTCAACTCCTCGCTGGTCATATCTGACCACAAGCTAATCATCCTAGACATCCATATCCCACCCCATCCCCCCATTAAGGAAACTACCATCAAAAACTACTCCACAGCTAACTTTATACTTCTTAAGACAGAAGTGACAAACTTCACGACACCCATGCAGATGGAAAATAGAGGTACGACTGCTGAATCTTACACAAATGTACTGTGTAATCACATACACGAGTGCATGGATCGTACCATCCCCAACAGAACTAAGACACTATCCTCCAAAAAAAGGAAGCCAATCTGGTGGTCCCCTGGCATAAACAAACTCTACAACAGAAGGAAGAAGCTGTTGCAAAAAAGAGTAAAATTCCTAGATTGGAGGAACTCCCTGGACAGCCACCGCAAGAACCTGAGATCCCTCATAAAATCGTTCAAAGCCAGTTATGAAAATAAAATTGCCACTGATCCCAAAAACAACCACAACGCATTCTACAGCTATGTCAAGAATCTTAATGGCAACACTCAGATCTGCTCTGAGCTACAGCACAATGGCACTAAATATACAGAACCAACCGATATTGCCAACATCTTGACAGCTAGGTTCAGTGCTAACTTTACCCCCTCACCCTCCAAAGGGACCATCTTAATACTGGAAGAATGCAAAGCCCCTATAATCATGGATGAACAAGTAAAGACTGCACTCTCCAAAGCCAAGAACGCAGCATCCATGGGACCAGACAACATCCCAAGCTGCTTTCTCCACAAACTACAAAATGAACTGGCACCCCACCTAAGTACCATGTTCAATCATAGCCTCACCTCAGGCTATGTGCCTACTGAATGGCACACAGTGACGGTTATCCCACTCCACAAAGAGGGTGCCACCATGGACTCTGGAAACTGCCACCCCATTAGCCTGATGAGCCTCGTCTGCAAGGCCATGGAATGTATCATCTTGGAGCTTATAAAAAAAGACATAGGTAACCTCCAAACCTTGGACCCCACTCAGTTTTGGTTTGTAAAAGGTAGATCATGTCTACTAAACCAGATCGGTTTCTTTTATGCAGTCACTAGAGCCGTAGACGAGGGCAAGGTAGTGCACACACCCTATCTTGACCTCGCCAAGGCTTTCAATACCATCCCCCTCGCTGGAATTATAGATAAACTCACTAAAATGGACATAAATCCCTATGTCACAAGATGTGTGGCCAACTGGCTCACTGACAGCACCCACACGGTAAAACTAGCCGACTCCAAGTACGACTTCAGACCAGTGACGAGAGTAGTACCACAGGGTTCGGTCCTGGGTCCTCTCCTGTTTGACATCTACTTCCCTGAAGTGCAGGCCAACACAGAAGGTATTTGGCTAACAAAGTTCACAGATGATTGCAAACTGGGAGCCATAACAGAATCACCTAATATAGACATTCTACAAAAGGGCCTCACAGTGACAGATGCTTGGTGTCAAAGTCATGGCCTCAAGCTCAATGCCAAGAAGTGCATTGCCATCCCCTTTGGGAAAAACCTGGTACCCATGAACTACTATGTAGGTGATAGCTCACTAAACACAAAAGTGTGATAAGAGACCTCAGGACACAGATGGACAGTAGTCTCTCCTTTGATAACCACATTGCCACAGTAGTCAGGAAATCCTTCTACGTGGCACACCTCTTCACAAAAGGATTCTCCTCTAGAAAAAAGGAGGTCATTGCTCCTCTCTTCTCATCCTTCATCAGACCCATTATAGAGTACAATGCCCCGTTTGGCATGTAACTCACAAGTCACCTCCAACAATTGGAAAGGTCACAGAAATATCTCACTAAGAGGATTACCATCCTCAAACAGATGCTATACACAGACAATCTCAAAAAACTCCAGCTCTGCTCCATCGCATATCGCCTACTCAGAGGCGATCTCTGCCTAAGATACAAAGCTATGTCAAACCCAGAGCTGTTGGACATGCTACACTTAAAGAAATCCCAATCACTCCGAACCACACGCTCCAGGGACCTAAACCTTGTCACCACAATAAACAGAACATGCTGGAGGGATAGATTCCTGTCCTAGAGACTTCTCATATTCTGGAACAAACTATCCATTCATGTCAAGCAAAGTTCCTCATTGGCCCTCTTTAAGAAAAACCTTGACGACTGGATGAGAAATAGAAAATTCACCCCAGGGATTACTTCTGCAGCTCTACTTGACAGGGGCACAGGAAAATAATTTTCTTGGGTGGCGAAAGCCAGGGAACCTTTTTGGCTAGGCTTATATAGGCCCCAGGGCTGATAGCCTAGTACCTACCTATGAACCTATGAACCTATGCATATTCCTGTATTCACTGATGTTTTCATATCACAGTGTTTCTGTCTGGCATCTCACAATTGTCTTCATTTGGTTGTCACTGTGCACCAGGAGATATGCATCATAATAGTTATTTTTACAGATCCTGTGGTGAGATTTAGTGGAAACGGATTAGCTTGCTTATCCAGTAAGAAACTGCTGTAGTGTAAACTAAACAACAGATTCAGCCATTTTGTTTTGCTTTCTCCATGTAGCATACTGTATCAGGGCATGTAAGCAGAAAATTTGTCTTCCTTTTAAACTTTTACTTTTTTCATATTTTTCAATGGTGAAAGCAGCACACAAATCATCCAAGATCATCAGTGTGATACCAGCTAAAGGGCATAGCTTTAATGGACAAAATAACCCATATGGTTTACTCACAGGATATTTGCTAGATTATAAATCTAATAGGCTATCATGAAGATGATATTAGAAATTTTAAACCATCAAAATCTGTATTTCCTGGTGCAACAACCTCTTGAAATAGAAGGTACTATAATAATAAAAGCAATAAATTACATCAAAGTGGAAGCTACTTTAGTAATAAAGTTAACATAAAATTGTCAGGATATCACAGAAGTAACTTCCTAATAGCATACAAAAAAGCTACCCCACAAGATCAAAACACTCGCACATTTTTTCATGTAGCACTTTTGTAAGAGGAGACAAAATAGGCCAAGTGTAATAAAAGCCAATGGAGAGCCCCGATTTATCTAACTTATTTATGAGATCAGTTTAAAAGAACAGCTCGCCTTTAATGAAAGGGCAAGGGCTAAGTAATGTCCATGCAAAAAAAATAATCATAAAGCCGAAGATAACAAATATAAGAGATAGGAGAAAGGACATAACAAAACCATCAGCATAAAGAAGGAATTGGCAATGCAGTTACTGTGATATATGTATTTAATTTATTTAAATTTATTAACCATAGCAGAACACTTATCTTTGATTACCTCTTTCAGGTGCAGTCCACATTATGAACAAAGCGTAAGTATTTTTTCACATGGAAGGCTATGTTCTAGGGGCTGGGAATTCGGTCACTGAATTGACACTGTACCTTTTTTACGTGCAGTTTTCCATTTTCCACTGAGCATCATGAAGCATGAAAAGGGCATGCAGCCGAGATCATATAGAAATGTTCCAGCTGTCGACATCTTCTGCTTTAAGCTATTCAGGAAAAGTATGTTTTCCACTGAATTTTGTCCTGGGATGGCATATTTGCTATTCGTGATTGCCTCTAAAATATTTTTGTCTGGAGAAGTAACAAATATGAATTTCTGTAACACATGCAGAATATAGAAGCACTGAAGAATTTTCTGAACAGCAAAATGAAAGTCCTGAGAAGAATCAGCTATCTGGGTATGAAATATATAATTACTATTTGTCTACACTGAGTAAACACTATTGTGAGGCATTTTGTAAATACTACTTCTTCTTCTTTCGGCTTTTCCCAGTTAGGGTTTGCCACAGCAGATCACCTGTCCGCTCTTGATTGCAGTGGAGTTTTACGGTGTCGAGTTGCCAGCCTGGCGTCCAACCTTCCACAGAAGGCACACACATGCACACACTCACATCTAGGGCCAATTTAGAGTGCTAAATCCACCTACAGCATGTCTTTGGGATGTGGGAGGAAAGCAGAGCACCCAGAGGAAACCCATGCGACCACAGGGAGGAAATGCAGACTCCGCACAGAAGACACCCCAGCCAATGATCAAACCATTGAACCTCTTGCTGTGAGGTGGCAATGCTAACTGCACCACTGTGGTCACCCATTTTCTAAATACTTCTGATGCAGTGAAAAGACTAAATGGCAAGGCTATGTTGGACAGCTTCATAGGTGTTAAATATTATGATCACTAGATTTCAGGCTCAGATAAAAAGTCAGGTAGTAGTTTGACAGGGATTCACATCTTTAGATTGACCCCCTGAAAGTCAAGTGCCATAACACTGATAGAAGGTCAAACTCAAAATAAAGAAAAAAAAGATGTTTTTGCAGGAGATGAAGCCCCGCACCACCTGCTAATGTTTTATATGTATGTATATATATATATATATACATACATACATACATACATATATATATATATATATATATATATATATATATATATATATATATATATATGCACACACACACACACACACACACACACACACACACACACACACACACACACACACACACACACACTAACTCTGAAACTGCACCACAGCAAGGAAAGGACAAATTCCTACGTCCATGCTGTACTGTGATTACATAATGCACATTCCCCATTATCCCTATATGTCAAATTTCCATCACTGAAATTTAGGGGTTGACATTTTGAAACTCACGATTTACTTCCATTGAGATATTACTGTGTACCAATCTGTCAGTTAAGGTAGTGTATGAAGGCTATGAACTGTTAACAGGGTGCTTTCTGTGGTCTAGATTTTGATACCCCCTACCCTGACCTCCACTTGCCTACAGTGTGACTCTGAGAAAGTCAATTAATTAGAAAGTACTCATAATTCACCTCTGAAATAATAGTCTTACCATGTTAATAATTAAAAAAAAATAGGTAAAAGATCAGTGGACATAGGGAACACTTCTATAGACGTCTGTTACTGGACGATGCTATGGGGGAGCAATGATGTCCAGGTGAAAGTGTTATTAGCCACTTAGAGTGCGGCAAAAAGTGAAAATTCCAGAATGAAAGGACTATGAGGCATTTCAAAAGGGGTATTATGTGTGCTGAGTGAGAAGGTCAAAGATCTATTAAGGATCTTGAATCAAACTATGAGGATGAGTACGCTTTGAGAATGGATTACAAATGGAGTTCTAAGAATTATGAAGAAATGCTGAGGAAAATGCATAAAATAGAAGGTCAGTGTGGCTATGCAGAAAGAGAGGGAAGCAATTGTGATACTGAGTTGGCATGTAAGTGTTAAAAGGGAGGGAGTGGGAGCTGAAGGCGGCATACTTTAAGGAAATAGGCAGAAGAGTGGCAAAAGAGATGAGGAACATTTTTTATTTATATGGTACAAAGAAGGAGAGAAAGGAAGGAACTGGCTATGCTGATAAACAACTGGAGGAAGATGAAGGAAAACAATAGAAATTCAGAGGTATTGTTACAGAGGTACTGTATGGATACATTGCTTTGGTTTTCATGAAAGAAAGGGAGGGGATGATGACATGATTAAAAGGAGAGGGATCTTGTCAGAAGGGGAAATGTGGCAGAGGTATCAGAATGACTACCTCCCAAGGTCCTTAAAATATGGTTATTATGGTTACTATGCTAAAGAGGTCTTCAACATTGACCACTACAAAATTGCCAGATTAGAAGATAATTGTTATACCCTTGTATGACTGGGTTGGAAGATAACCTGATGGAGTAGCACCAATAGGTGCTGTTTATCTGAACTTCGCTAAGGTTTTTTGCCTGGTTTTGCACAGATAACCACCAGGGAACCTGCATACTTAAAGGTTGGAACAAAAATGAGACAGTGGACTGCACCACAGCTGCTCAGTAAGATGCAGAGGGTTGTAGTGAATTTCTTCACAAACTACTAGATCCCACTCTTCAGCTGTACTGCATCCCAGCTCCTTCATTCTTTACAGAATTCCTTCAATCTGGAGCTACAGGTCCACATCATGCCCTCATGTTTACATGAGAATTAAAAAAGTCAAAATGATCAAGTGTGGCATCTGTCACAAAAATAGGATCAAAAAGTGTGAAAGGGTCTTAGAAGCTATGCTAAACTGCTTGGTAATGTCAAAGAACACTGACTTCTCCAAGGCCTAAACAACATGTTCTACATGGACCGACTAAAAGACCTGTCACTATACCTAGTATTCTACAGACTGCTTAGAGGTAACCACATCTGACATATGTGAACTGACTCAAAGTCCTGTCACTATACTTGGTATTCTACAGACTGCTTACAGGTAACCTGCATCTAACATATAAGGTATCATCTGACCAGTTGCTGAAAGATTTACTGCACATGTCAAATTGTATCAAAAATACTTGGTCTAGGGATTTAAACCTCTTCTGAAACATCAACAGAATGCTTTGGATAGACAGCTATACACTGCTGAGGATACTGCTGCTGTGGAACAGACTCTCCATCCACATAAAAGAAAAACAATGTTCATTCTTGTCCATATTCAGTAGGGATCTATGGATAGTAAAAAAGAAAATTTATTCCAGTTTTTCTCCCTGGATTTCCCCCTGTACTATGAATTTTTTGAGAGGCAGCTTCTAAATGCTTTATCCCATGCATCAGTCCCCTCAAATTATCTATTATATGATCCCGTTTTTTCTCGTTAGGTGTAATATATAATGTTCAACCATGGTATGGGTAAGGCAAATCTGTACCCAAATGGGATAGGTTATTCTGAGCACAGAAAATGGAAATTGGCTAGGCTTAAAATGGCCTACAAGGGCATCTAACCTCATACTTACCTATGAACCTATGACCTTATGAACTAACACGTAAGCATACATATATGCACAGTCAAGTGAAAGGAGGCAGAGGAAAAAATAGAAAGTGCTACAGTCACATATGCAGGATATGAGAGCCAAGCAAGCACAAATGAGTAAACAATTAATTTACACTTTGTTGACCATGTCAGTCGCACTAGGCCAGAGGCCTAATTTCAGGGTAGGGACAAAGTAGCATTCATATTGACTAGAGAAAATTTAGTCAGGGCACTAGAGAATTCCCCTTTCTCCTTTTGATAAGTTCTAGAAAATATTTTAAATGTATCTGCACTTTTTTTGATAAGTTCTGGAAAATATTTTAAATGTATCTGCACTATCACTAGCAAGGCAGATATGACCTTGCATAACATCTCATCTAAAGGATAACACACTCAGGAATGCAGCAGCTCCTTAATGTCGCACTATACTGTCTTCATTAGAAAACTAGTCTAGATACCTGGCGAGGGGAATAGAACCCACACCCTTCATGATCTTCCAGCACTAGACAATGACATCACTAAACTGTGCACTGAACAATGAGAAGACTAGAAATCATAGGTCATTGTGAGAGAACAAAGCACAGATGAGTTGCGTACAACCATCTTCCACTTCACAGTTATGTAAATGACCAAATAAAATGAAGTGCAATACCACTGACTGAGGATTTTAAGATACCAAGTGGAAAATGTGTCACGTTAACTTCCATTGCATCAAACACAACTATATTATTTCTAATACCCTTTACATGATGGGCGTTAGGAAAAAAGTTACTAAATACTACTCAAGAAAAGAGTGGGGTCCTCATATGGAGACAAAACCATAGCAAAATATTTCTTCAAGCAATCTGCCTGCTGAGAAAAATTATTTTCTTCAAAAGTAATCTTGTCATTTGGTAGGTCAGCAATGGTGCAGTGACATAATTGATTTGTATACTACACACACCATGACGTTTCTGTTCATGAGACTGCAGTGATACCAAATTATTCATAATTATTGTGTACAGATTCATGAATGCATTATGTTAGCTATGTTTATTATGCTGCCTGTCATTGTCACAGATCACAGAGATTGATCAGGGGTATTGACTAGGGGGAGTACAGAGAGTAATGTGCTATCTGCATTGTCTGATACACACTGAAGTATTGAGTAACATGATCGACTATATAGTGCAACAGGGCACAGTAATGTATGATGCATCCAATATATCTTACATAACTGTTCCTGCTGCTCTGCGATCTAACCTCATTCTACTCTGCTATTCATAAAAAGGTTTTCATTCATCTGACATAACAGAAGAGGTAGACAATTTTGCCAGAGCATGGTATTTAAGGAATCTATTGCTGCAAGAACTCCCTTTGATGTGCTTCTGGCCCTAAAACTAATGTAGATGAGACCAGCATGTACACCTTTCAACTGGTGTATTGCCTCTGAATTACATCGAATCCTGTGGTGGTGTGTGTGTTCATTTACAGGTGCATTCTGTGTATGTACAATACTAGTGTGGCTACACAATAACGGTAAAACCACGTACATGCCCTTACCATTGTGGAGTTGGCTTTAAGTATCACAAAAGGCTTTTGCATGCCATTGTACTTTGGAACTGATTCAGTATATTGAGATCTATATAAGTCATTTAACAGCATTTATTCTGGTCAAATAATACATCAACTAATACATTGTAATATAAATTCCTATATTATGAGGTAGTTTGGAACACGTCCATCAGGGTTCAAAGTTGGTAATTGTATATCAGCTAAAACTTTTGAGTTAGGCAAGGATCTGCATTGTCTCATTTTATGTCTTGTTTTTGTATTTTAAGTAAATTCTGATGAATGTATAACACAGCAGATATGTCGCTGACACAAACTTAATGTATACTTTTGCAGATGACAAAAACTTGTAATCCCAAATAGGCAACTTATTTGGGGTCAGAAATATAAATTAGAGTGTAATGTCTCAACGTGTGCTACACTGAACTTTGGAAGTGAAAACAGCTGGTATACCTATGCATTTAACATTGAAATTATTCCAACAGCTGCACAATGTAACAGTCTGTGTATTCAAATAAAGCCATTAACTTTTGATACTCAGACATAAAGTGAAAATTAGAAGGCCTATTTATATTGTGAATTTTATCAGAATGTTGATGTCTTTAAGAAGCACTTATGTCTTGGTTCAATTATATATGACATTTATACATCCTTTGTTTTTTGTCACTACTGAACTGAGACTACAAGGAAATTAGAGTGTGTACAGTGTTTATATATCAAATTAATTAAAGATGTGGCAAAAATAACTATTAACAAAGACTGGTCATGGTGAACTGGTATTTAATTTATTACAGGATTACACAGCCGATCTTAATAAAATATGCAAGTGTCATCAAAACGAAGTTCAGGCAGTTCTAATGGATGCATGACACAAATATCCTTGGTTACATATGAAACAAAAAAAAGTTTGCTTTTATTAGATATCGTACACCTATAAGGAGGACTAGGTTATTTCAGATCTGGCACTGGTGTTGAGAATGTTAATTTGGTCATCAAAAGGAGTTAATAATGGACTTAGATAATTCATTTGCTCATGCTGAATTTGGAAAATTCAATGCACACATTATTTTAAGTTATTTTTTTGAGGGGACAGGCATTGTGTTTATTACACATACTCGGAAATGTTTACATTAGTGTCTGTAACTATCATCTACCCATCAAATTTTGCAGTGCAAACTGACACTCATGCAAAACTAATGTGTCTGCAAGCAGCAAATTGCTTGTATCATATTCATGTGTACTGCACTCCACGTATCACTTGTTTAATTATTCATAAATAACCATCCTGTTGTCTAACTCCTTCTTAATGGTAGATAGTGTGTCATATTGCTTGATCTGGTGTAAACGTTTGTTGCAGAGAAGGGGTCATCACTGCATGACAGATCTATATGTCCACTGTGAGTTACTTATCTGTTGAAGCAGGATCAGATTTCTTGCCCTAGTGTTCATAAAGCTATTTTATTTTTAGCGATATAAGAGGTCTTGGACTGCAGGACACTTACTGACCTGGAAGGCAAGGCACAACTTACCCTTATGGTGTCTATAGGACACTGAATACAAGGACAATGTGTTTATCCTGTCATGGTACTTCAGGGCTTTTATGGCCCTTGATCTTCTTGGTTTTTTTTTGTTTTTTTGTGAGGAATCTTTGGGGATTTTTAATATTGTAGTTTATCAGTTATGTCCTATTCCATGGCCTTGCAGATAAGGCTTGTCAGGCTGATGGGTCTCTAATTTCTGGTGTCCTTGATGAGGATGCCCTTGTGAAGTGGCATCACAACTGCTGTGCACCATACCTCAAGGTCAATGGTGGATAAGCTAAGCCCAGGTTGAAAATTTATGGGAGAAGATCCACTGTCAACAGGAAGCCTTCTTATGTCATCAGGTCCCACAGGTGATGTATTTTTTGTCTTAGTGAGTAATTCTAGTATAGCAAATATTTTTTAATAATAATCAGGGGTTTTCAGATCCTTAGGATATGTGGGTTTTGTATAGAGGTCTCCTGGCTGAAATTTGCATTGTATAGTGTATTACAGATATCCACTGGATCTGAGTAGATAGTACAATTATAAATAAGTTCAGAGCAATGCTGGGTGTTTAGTTTCTGTAATCATCTTTAACTTTCAATGGCAGCCTAAGTTCATGGGATACCTCTTTTTTCCTGAGATAACTTTTTTTTGATGTTGACCTTGTTGTGCGGACTTTAGTTTTGCTGTATATACTAACGATTTTTTTTCTTTTACTGCATTGTTTATTCGTGCATGTGGGCCACCATGTTGGGTTTCCTCTTAAACTTCCCACTTTGTTTAGTTCTGGAAGATCAGTCAGATTACAATACAGTTTTCTGTGCGTGTATATATTTGCAAACTACTAGTTGTGTCAACACTTAAGGCTTTAGTTACTCTTGTACTTTGAGACTTCATCATGGAATTGTAGGAGGTCTTACTTTGACCTCTGCAGTTTGTGGTCAAACCTGACCAAAGAAGAGTATACAAGCGGGGTACTATATATAGCTGCCATTTGTAAAGATCAGCTGAAGAATATTTTTGTCTTTTAAAAGGTAATTTGACTATGTAGTCTAGAGAATTCGTGTGTATAAAATTGAGAAATTTCTGGACATGACCTTCACTTGAGGTACTGGTGTTCCTCTTTAGTGGCAAGTAGAAAAAATCACCCAGTATGATGGAATTTTGTGCATTTTAAACTCATCCAGTATATAAAAGAATTGGACATGGTTTTCAGGGGTTTTTAGGTGGGTCCAGTGACATGCCATGATCAGACAGTTTACTTAAAGTGAGCTGGCTCTCAATAAATTCAGTTTGGGAGTCTCAAGGAATCTGCCTTGGGGGATAGTGTGGTCTTTATCATATCTGGATACTCCACCATGCCTCCCATTGGATCAAAATACATGGTATGCACTGCAGTCACAAAATACTCCCACAAACAGTGTACTTTCTGCACTCTAAAATCACATTTCAGTAATGATACACAAATAAATGTGCTTCAAATGCAGGAGAGCTTCAAGGTCAGTCAATTATTTATTTAGATGCCCAGCAATGAAGCAATGAACAGTGCTATCTTGATATTGTTGAGTGCTTGATTTTTTTTTTTTTTGTAAGGTTGGAAGATCTATTAGCTAGACTCTGCCTTAAATGACACTATAGAGTTCACAGCTATATTCTTTGCTGACTGTTTTGACCTTGTTAATCTGAGGACTTCACCTGTACAATACCCCAACAAACTAAGAACACCACATTTTCGGTACTGTATATATATAAGTTTTATTCAGCAACCAAAATACTGTAAGAAAATATTTTATGCCAAAGACAATGATCCTTTTGTCTCACATGTAGCGGATTATGTCCTATGCTTTCTTTTAAGCGCTACAATCAGCTCCTAAGTCACTATACCTGGAGAGTGACAGACTTCCTCTCATACCAACAACCCTCTGCAAAACCACACCTTTTTGAAATATTAGGCCATGGCATCCTCACAGTCCAAGGCTGACTGCACCCCACTGTATAGTATTACATTCATAGGTCCCTAGGTATTTATTAGGCTAGCAACTACAAGAGCCTTTTTAAGCCCAGCCATGAAACTCAAATCTCTGACAAATTCTGGTACCTTGATAAGTGTAAACAGGAGCTTGGGAGATGAACTATTTACAGGTTGCCTGCATCCACACAAGTGCCAAACCAGGGATGAAAGTACTTCTTATAGGTTTATAGGTGAATATTAGGCTAACTATCCCTGTGAGCCAGTTTAAACCTAGCTAATTTCCCTTAAAGGTTAGAATCAGATCTTGTACTTTGTTGTTTAAGGTAAATGCCTTAATCATCATTATGCCAACTTTGACATTCATTTGGATAGTGGAGTTTCTTCCAAAACAGTGCTCGAAGTATAGAAATTCAAGCACAGTGTTTCAGAAATGCTTCCTTTCTGCATTTTAAGCACCTTTATTAAATTATCACTTAAGACAGGTAACATACATTTATATAACAGAAAACAAACCATATTAACATATTCCCAGTTGCAAACATTATGCATCACATATATTCCTTTGTATTATAATCAATCCAACATTACATTAATTGATTAATTCTTGCTTTTCTTTAAACCTCAATGCTCCTCCAAAACATTATTCGGCATGTATTTTTCCAACAATTTCCATTTTTCTATGTAATTTGCTGCAACTTTTTTCTTGCATTTTTTATCTCTTTACAGTATTTGATACTTCAAATAAAGTTGGTTTAGACTTGTATTTCCATTTTCTAGTAATTGTGTTTTTTGTCAGCAACCAGAATTAAGCTTAACAATGCTTTAGTATATTTAAACAATTTAGGTCTTGTATCCCAGGTCAAGAAATCATTTCCTTAGTTACACCCATTTGTGCACCCAATATTTCTGACAGATTCTTTTATAGCAAAGTTTAAAGACTGCCAACTCATTATATCCCCAGAACATATGTTCCCAGTTACCTCTTTCTTCCCCATCACACATCCAACATTTGCTCATTGTCCTGGGAAAGTTCTTTGTAGATTGCCTGGGGTATAAAAATATCCATGCAAACACTTGCAAGCAAAAATCCTGAATCTTCTAGACTTTGTTAAATATTTGGGAGCCATACATATGTCCTCCCATTGTTTCCTTGTGAAATGCTTATCCTATCTGTGTTCCCACTCTTTTCTAACATCATCTGATTCATATAATTATTGTGCAATATTTTATATTTTATATTTCCTTTTATATTTTATATTTTATATTTCCTTTCTGGTCTAAATTCATCAAGAAAAGGAAGACATAAGTATTTGTTTTCCTTGAAACATCAGCTAGATTCATTTTCTTCAAGAAACAACAAACTTGGATGTGATTATAATAAGTAGCAGAGGCGAGGTTGGAGATGGACAGCTTGTATAAATGACTATTCATTATTTCCTCATCCCAATTTGTGCATGTGCAGTGAAATGGTGAAAAGTTTTCAATTTCTTAAGGCTGAGAACTTTTTCACTAATATTATGGCTGCATTACTTAATTTAATCAAAGTGCAGCTGAAGAAATGAAAGCCTCTTCCAGTAGGCATTTTAGGGAGCAGCAACCAAGAGTAAAGTAGATAAGGAAACAACTCATTGAGAACAACTAGATGAATTTCACCTTTTCTGAAAACAGTTTCTCATAGTAAATCACTGCTGGTGCTGTGCAGTTTTCACGTCTCTTTGTTTTTGCAAACATGGACTAGATGTGCACCTGTCAGCCCACTGACAGCAGGCTCAATGAATGCCAGCTGTGGTATGTAACATTGCTGTCTACTGTTGCGCAACCTCTAAACAGGTATATTAAAATTCAGGAGGTGTAAGGGGTGTCCCATTAGATGGTGGGGTGAAGGAGGGCTTATCCTCATAGAAAAAAAATACTCCAAGGTTCACTGGAAGTGTATTCAGACATATTTTTTAACATCTTGCATTTGCATTGTTTGTTCTTAACCTATCATCATGAATCCTGAGTTAATATATATAGACAAAAAAGATAAGGAATTCAAGGTCCACGAATGAGGATGCTGGAGCCTTGTGTCCCCATGATAAAACTTTTTGTTAAGTTTTACATCAGGAAACAACTATGCCTATTTTTGTTCATTTGATTATAGCTTCACTTGGACATAATTTATACCAGAACCATTTGGATGGCAGTAATGCTTAGGTTTTTTTTTCACATCTGGGTGTTTTGATCATGTTGAGTTTGATGAATGAAGTTCTTCTTTTTTGTACCTTAGACTACTGTTGACCTTTCTGATTGCGGATGAGGATTCAACATTTTTGGTACTGCATCTACCAGCTTTATTTAGCAACCATTTGTTACATCCCCACTACTGCTGCTACTTGTCATAAGCCATCTTATAAAGAACCGGGCAGATCTTTCACCAGCTGGATGATTGTCAGCCATAGTAGGCTCATCTCATTTCATCAGCTCCTTCTGCTGAGCATTGAGAGACTGGCTGGGAAGGCCCCCCCCCCCAGTCCCTTAAACTTAAATTATCTTCTGTTTCCTACCTTCCCACTTATAACTAAAAACATGCATTTTATTCAGATGATTTTACTGCATTTGTGCTTCTTCCTACTTTATTTAGCTTTTTGCTGCATATTCTTAAAGTGTTCAGTTGCATTTAAGCTGCTGCATTTATTACTGCATGTCAGTAGTCTGATTACATTGTTACTGTTATTCTAAGCCTCTTAGTTTTGATTAAAGTACTTGGGCTCCAAACCAGTTATTTTACATTAGGAAGGTTTGTGGTCTACACTCTTTGTGGCAGGAGAGGGTAGCCTCCATCCTTCTTAGCTTGGAATTGCTGGTTATAAGCTTATTCTGTCTGTTATTCTAAAAGTATCTTAGTTCTGATGTAAGCACTTGGGCTCCAAACCAGTCATTTTACATTAAGAAGGATTGTGGTCTATACTCTTGTGGGAGGAGAGGGTAACCTCCATCCTTCTGAGCTGGGATTTGCTGATGAAGGCTTATTGGGCCTGTTGCTCTAAGTATCCTTGTTCTGGTTTAAGCTCCAAATTAGTTATTTTACATTAGAAAAGTTTGTGGTCTACACTTTTGTGGCCTTATTGTCTAGACAAGATTTTTTTAACTACTAGAGCATCTAGTTTGCACATATCTGAGCATTGCTCATCAAGTTCCTTGTCTTATTGACCTATTCAATATTTAAGTTTCCCACACTAGTGGATCAGTAGCCATAGATATGCACTTTCTGACTCTCTCTGTGGCCAGTCTGGTTGAAATGGGTATTCTGAGTCATTGTAGCAATTGTCATGTACACTGACAACCTACTTATTCTTAATAAAACAGATAAAGTAAGCAAGAGGTATAAATATATTTTAACACTGGAGGCAAAACTCTGTCATACAACCAAATCTAATCCTATAGAGGCTATCGGTGACACTTGCACCACACCTACTGCACAAGGTAAAGACCCCACAGATTAAACTACTTATGCTGAGGCACTTAGATGTAACCTTCTTAAAACATGAAGGCCTCCTGCACAGTACAATCAAAGAAAAGGTTCTCAGCCATCATGTCAATACTCCCTTAAAGCACATCCCACAGCTACATATAGCAACACTATATCCAGTGCCTCTTCTGCTAAGCCCTTAAGGCAAACCAGTGCACACCCTCATTTCCTGGTCATTGGTGATTCTACAGTGAAGCACACTGATGTCCCCCTCAGCAGACTGAGTAAGGAGAGAGTCATAGTTAGCAGCCTTTCTGAGGCTAGGATCCATCCAGTCACACAGACACTCAGGTCATTAAACCACAAGTACCAGTATGACTCTGTCATAGTCCATGTGGGTTCTAATGATCTAAGACATACCTCCCTTGACTATATGAAGTGAGACATGATCGAGCTCTTTGATTATATGTCTCAGGCAGGTTTGAGCCTAGCACTGAGCAACACACTACATTCTCTGAGCATGATGCCACATTACCAAAAGAAAATGATTGATTTTAACAATCAGCTTAACTTCTGGTGTCAGTCCAAGGGAGTACAATATTTGACAGCTTGGAAGGACATGGCTGACAGACCACGCGTCTTTGTCAGGGATGGTCTTCCCATATTCCCTTTAGACTTTCAGATATTGCCAAAGACCTTTTCCACCCCCACAGAGTCTTTTTAAGGGAATGCCAGACTGATAAACCCACTGACATAATTGAATACCTGAAGATGGTACTGCTCAGTGCTAGAAGTCTTAACAAGAAACTACACTCCCTGCAAGCCTTCCTCTACCAGGAGAGTATAGACATATGTGTAGTAATGGAGACATGGTTTAAAGTCATACAGAGTACTCCAGGAATGCAAGGTTATAATGCCTTTCACTTAAGACCAGCTACTGCACATAAGACAACTAAAGGAGGAGGAGTGTCAGTCTATATTAAAGCCAGCCTCTCACCCAGACTAGTTAAAGTGCGTGAGCCAATAAAACCAGACCACCAACTTGAACGGACACTAGTAAGAATAAAAAGATCTGTGACTCAATAAAACCACAGCTTTATTGTAAATGTAGAATCACTCACTTAGCACTTTCATCCATAGAAGAAGTCCAATGTTATGGGTGAAAGCGCTAAGTCAGTGATTCTACATTTACAATAAAGCTGTGGTTTTAGGTTCATAGGTTAGTACTAGGCTAACTGCCCTTGTGAGCCATTTTAAGCCTAGCCAATTATCCCTTGTGAGATTCAAACCTTGCACCTTGTGTTTGTAAGGCAAACACCTTAACCATTAGGCCACCCTTCCAACCCAAGTCACGGATCTTTTTATTCTTACTAGTTAAGTGCATGACCCACTGCAACTTATACATGTGCAAATCTCCAGAAAGAGGGTGTTGTACCATATCTTGTGACCTATAGGTCCACCTCCATATCCCAGAAAAAAACATACTACCTATCTTTATGTATGGAGTCCCTCACCATTCAACCCAATATGATATTCATGGGACATCTCAACTGCATTTCTATAGATTGGGAATCATACACCACTTCTATTGCACAACCCCAACAATACCTAAACATTGCTAATGCCATCATCCTGGAACAGTTGGTCCATTCTCCTGCCAGAGGTAAAAACTTCCTTGACCTTGTACTGACAAACATGGGAGGCTGATGTTAACCACCAAATGTAATGTTTTTGCTTTTCAAATCTGACCATAAGGCAGTATTACTTTAAATAGAAATTAAATATGAGAATAAAGCAAAACCGAAAACCTTTAGGAATATTCCAAAGCTAACCTCTCTCTACTAAGCTACACCTTGGTTAAATTTCAAGCACCCCCAAAGCCAGTAAACACTAAAGCACATGCTCAGCTATTTACAAAATCTCTGTATAGCAATATTGATGGTTGTACAGTGAGCTGTGCCGACTTGTATTAACAATAAGACAAGTTCAAAAGACGTGCCACCCTGGTGCAATCAAAATACCAATCAGTTATACAACAAAAGAAAAAAAAAATTAGCCAAGTATAGGAGAAACTAAGCCATATGGACTAAAAGCCCTGACCAATCTAAACAGGCAGCTAAGAGGGTTAATTAATACTTCAAAGGCTAAATTTGAAGAAAAAATTAGCTTCTCAGGCAAAGGACAACCACAAAGTTTTCTATAGCTATGTTCGTAACATCAGGGAAAATGTACAGCCATGGGCAGACCTTATTGTAAATGGCATCACCCCCCACTGAAAGGGATTAAGCTATCTACTTAACAGCTTAGGCCATGGCTATAACTTGGCTCCTAGAAAACAACAAAGTGTAAAGACTTCTCATCTTCTCTTTGTCGATGATTTAAAACTGTATAGCTCATCAGATGAGGAACTAAAAGCACAACTGCAAGTTGTCAAAACTTTTTCAGATGATACAAGAAAGTCATCTGATCTTGATAAATGTGTAAAAGCAACCTTTAAAGCAAGAACACTGTAGCACCAAGAAAACATCAGTTTGGGACAAGAATGTGATATAAAAGAACTTGAGCAAGAGAGAGTGTATAAATATTTGGGAATTGATGAAGGGTCAACAATAAAACATGAACAAATGCAAATAAAACTTAGGAATACTTTAGAAGACTTAAATTAATCCTGAAAACAGCGTTGACATCTAGGAACAAAATCCAAGCTATAAACCAATTTGCTCTTCTTGTACTAACTTACAGTTTTGGAGTGATTGACTGACCCCAAAACGTGTTGGATAAATTAGATAGAAAAACAAGAAGGATGCTTCATGCTCACCAAATGATTTATAAAAATCACTGCATACCAAGATTATATATTCCCCATTCTGAAGGAGGTTTGGGCCTCCTTGAAATTGATTACATGTATTGATCTGCAATCATGGGACTCCACACATATCTGCTGAAATCACAAGACCCAAACGTAGTGAAAGTTTTGAAACATGAAGAGAATAAATCTAAGATGACTTTTCTGCTTAATCTAGCAGAAGCATATCACAGTCAAGCAGGAATGGAGATCACACCAGAAGGAGATAAAAATCAGGCAGCGACTGAGTGCGCCAATAAACAAAAAAAAAATAATATAAGGTGAAGGACCAGATGAAAAGGCAAGAAATGTGGAAAATGCATAAATATTGCTGCAAGTATAGAAAACTTCTGGAAGAACCTCATGTTGATTAGGAATGAATGCAGGAATGGTTAAGGAGAGATGAATTCAAACCAAGAGATAAAAGGTTAATATAGGTGGCCCAAAATACTGGGCTGCATGCTCACTGGTTTACAAAGTCCATTGAACATGTGCAAGAAACAGAAAAATGTAGGTTTTGTAAAACTGACCTGGAAACAGTCGCACACCTTGTTGCTGGTTGTGACATACTAATGGCAGAAGGACTGTATACTGAAAGGCATGGTAATGTGGCAAGACTGTTGCACTGGGGATTGTGTAAACATGGTACTGGAGTGGCTGAAAAACACTGGAAACATGAGCCACAAAGCATCATAGAAAATTATTAAGTTTACATCACATGGGAGGTGTCCTTCCTATAAATGGGATGTCTGCATATACATGGGTCTTACTTCCTGCAAAAATAACCTTATTCTGACATATGCTGAAAGTGGTATGAGTTCGTTGATTCTGTGGGACTGACACTCACTGAAGGGTTGGCAGTCTTTCAAAATGATTTCATATGGTAATGGAGAGAAAGAGAGAGAGAGAGAGATAAATAAAAGTAACCTGTTTATATGTAATGTTCCATGTTTATCAAAGCGACAGTGAAGCTTCAAGGAGTAGAATATGGATAATGATCTGACCTTTGAGACTAATTGATTATATTTTGTTACTGTGGATGCAATCAGTACATGGGAATGAGGATTACATGTCTGTTTTATTACCTGTTCTGTGAGCGCTATTGAAACACTTTCAGATTCAAACAGAACTGAGTGAGTAACAATGTTATGAATCATCCAGCATCAAATGATTTTAGAGACCCTGTTTAAATCTGCTAAAGTGAAAGCCTAGTCCTACCTCAGGCTTTCTACTGTCTGACAATAGTAAGTATTCTGCCAGTGAAAACAGAGCATTCTGAGTTCCAAATGGAATAATCAGTCTGTTTAATTGAGAATATTGAAATTAGGTTAGAAAATAATGAATGTAAGTGTTATTTTTTTATTAGCTCACTAGATGCATTGACTCTTTTCATTGACACAAGAGCACTGGTCTGGTAAATAACATGCACACACTCACATAGTAAAGACATACGTAATCAGAGCCAGCGCAGCTGCTTAAAGCTTTTCGTTGCTCACAACCTTAATCATCTGTACTACATTGTTGTCTTAAAATATCTATGGTATGTTTGACCTATTCTGTTTATTTATTTATTTATTTGTTAGCACATTTTCTGTTTTAATGTGCTACATTTCTTTGTCTCCATTAAAAGAAAAATCATAGGAACATTTTATTAATGGATTTCACATTGTGAATCACGGTGGGATATCTGCATGCTTACAATCAGTGGAAGTAAAAAGTTTGATTTGGACACATGACAATCCTCAGTGTGCTGGCATCCTACAACGGGGTAGGAAGTCATTCAGTATTTCAAATCCTAGCGTGATGAAATGGCACATATGAGGCTTGGCACCGCGGTTTCAAGACTCATTAGATTAAATTTGGTTTATGTATATATATATATATATATATATATATATATATATATATATACATATATGTATGTATATATACATTATATATATATATATATATATATATATATATATATATATATATATATATATATATATATATATATATATATATATATAGCCACTTTATCAGCTCGAAATTCTGAAATCTCGAATTTCAGAATCTCGAGCCCATAAAGTGGAAAATCCAAATACCTGAAACCACACAATCACGAAGCCCTAAATCCAGAAACCGTAAAACTGCGAAATTTAAACTCCCAACACTTTCAAACACCAAGACAATACACACACACACAACTAAACAAGCACACACACCTATTCTTATTATATGCAGGGGCAAGAACCCCTGTACCCCCACACCCCACCTGCTTAAATATTCTAACTACAAGGTTGCTCTACATATACACACACACAAAACACCACCACACAAACTACATTCCTCTCGCACACACACATCACAGTAACAACACACACTAACACACACTACAGCCCCTACACAACACCCTTACACATAAACACTTACCTGAATCAACAAACACAGCATAACACCAGAACCACTAATTGAAAATCTCCTGCATTTGAGATTTTGAACTTCGCACTTCTGGGGTTGTGATCGTCTGATCCTTCCACTTTATGAGTTTGAGATTCTGAAATTCAAGATTGCAGTATTTCGAGCTTAGGAAGTGTTCCCATGTGTGTGTGTGTGTATATATATATATATATATATATATATATATATATATATATATATATATATATATATATTTTTTTTTATATATACAGTTCTGAGCTAAATTGCAAACAGTAAGGACTATTAAAGACAAGACATTATCTCTGGGAGTTGTTTTGTCAATGCCTTGAAGTGATTGCAAACACAAAATAAAAATAATAAAGTACAGGGATGTGGGAGTGGAGTTTGCTGAAGTGAGGTAAATGTTTTTTTTTGTAATGTATGAGTTGGCTTTCCAAGCATTTGTTGGGTAGGCTGTCAAAGTTTGGGATTTTGGAATGGTGGTATCGGACAGCTGCACTTTGAAAATTTGGACATGAGAATCTAGTAACGCATCTCATCAGGAATACTGTTTCCTGCTTTCTTGCTATTCTACAGTATAGACTTTTTTTGGTAGCACTATGCAACTCTGAAAATGCACAAAATGCTTGAACGCATTTGATATCGAGCATTAAAGCACCATATGATTATTTTATATTAAAGCAGCAAAATCCTCAGAAAAATGCTAACGAGTCGGTATAGCTGCTTTAGGTAAATGCATAGTTTATACACCGGTCTTCGTTAGTTCTCACTTGTGGTAGACTATAAAGATAGTGAGAACTAGAAGTGCAGTTTAACTCATTTAACTACTTTAAGCCAAGTGATCAACTTGTAAATAAATCTTTATAGATTTTGATGCTATGGCTCATTAGAATGCAAAGAACTGCTCTTTGTATACAAACTACCACAAAAGAAGACTGTAGAATTTCTGGGTTCCTATACTTTTACTCTTGCAATTCATTATTTTTCTGCCCGAAAATTCCTTAATATTCAGCCGCATCACAAAATAACAACAAAATTCTATTGTCTGTAATTCTGAGCCAGAACTGTGCATCTGCTACCATGAGATGTTATTAATAACAAATAATAACAGAAACTCAGTTTGACATGGACATGAAGATGTTATTATATTGCTGCCTATAGTACAGTCTGCATAGGATGCAACCATAGACAGCCTGACACCAAAAAATAATCGAGCAGGGTTGATCCAGACATAACAAAGCAAACTGATGCAAAAACATTTCAGTGAAGAACAGCAGAACATGCAAGAGACCACTCTTATTGCATGAGAACTGGCTCGAGGGAACATATTAATACACAGATGACTGACATTTCTAAACCATGCATAACAGCCTTGTGCTTGTACTGAATTCTACTGTTCCAACTGTCTTGTCAGATGCTATATGCAAGTGTGACCCCCACAGCAGCTGGCCAGGCCTGCTTCCATTTAATCATGGTGACAACATGATAAATTAGTTTAGGTCTGCCCAGACTACATTCAGTAGGCTTCCATACTACTCTCTCTCTCTCTCTCTCTCTCTCTCTTTCTCACATCATTTCACCTCTTCTCTCTCCCTAGAAAAATATCACTTTTTTTTTCTAACTGTGTAAGAGGTTGTTTATAATGCTGGCTTTTCTCATGGGATATTATAGGCATATAGGGGCAGATAAATAAATCCTTCAGGTGCAGAGTGAATGGAATAATAGGCACCCAGTATCTAGGGATCTAAAGATACTACGATCAAATACAGTCAGCTGCTCTTTTAGTGATGCAAAACCACAAGGTAAAATGTAGTAGACATAGAGGTATATCTGCTGCTCATAGTGTGATAAATAACTAAAAGAAAGCACTGTGCTCCAGGCACAAGATTCCTTTTAAGTATGTACTAAACAACTTAAGACAAAAGGACAATATGCCATATTTAAATGCAAGCAGAACATAAACGTTTTATTTTGGGGGGGGGGGGTTAAAACAAAGTCAGTTACACATAGTGTTACTTATTTGATTCCTACTGTGAGCAAACCTTTCAAATTCAAATTTAAAACAACAATGCTGTTTGTATTTTGCAGACGTGATCAGGATTGCTTCCAAATGTCTGAGATTATTTGTAAGAGCTCTCACTTCTGACATGGTGATTTTGCTTAGATAAACAAATCCTGGCTAGCATGTAAGATGGCAACTGAATGGCTTACTTTTAATATTTTCAGCTCAGATTGAAAATCCCTACCAAACAAAGCCTTGTTATCATTTATAAACATGAGTCATATTATTCTGTTATTCCTATGTCATTCCCACATTATACTTTCAGTCTGCATTCATATTCATTGTTGCAAATGCCTAGAATGCATTAAATATATCATTCAAAGTGTCATCAAACTGTTCACATATGTAAACCATATGGGAGCATTCCTGACCTGAGTACACACTGGAGTTATTTTAATTAGTAAAGTGTTTTGGAATGCAAATGAAAGCATGCACCTATTTTGATTCATAGATGTCTTATATATGTGTTGACTATACAGAAGTAGGATTTAAAGAATTAATCTACAGTTTAAAAAAAAATAACTAACTATGACATTTTAAGACCAACCATGTGCAGAAAGACATATTTGTTTTATATTTTCAGATGAATCAATTGCTTCGGTCCATGCTCCACTAAAAATGGTCCTCATAAATCCAAGACGAAAGCCATACATACAATCATAGTCGCACTGTGCACATCACAAATCAAAGCAAGCCCCACTAGGAGGACTTACCGGTAGGAGTGAGATGTCTCCATGTAATGACTGGCTCTGGTCTACCGCTGGCCAAGCACACCAGGGTCACGTTACTGCCTTCATTCACTGTCAGGTCTGAAGTGATGTTGGAAATCCGTGGGGGCACTGCAAAAACAGACATCAAAACAAGCTGCATGAGTAAGATGTGATAGCATATTTCTTTCGTCATGTAACCTTGCCATATTTCCCTAGTTATATGATCTACAACATTATTCCTACAAAGTAAACCAGTGTACCTAAATGAACTGCAGAGTATACTGAATGTTATTGCTGTAACAGATTATTCACATGAAACTTTACATGTAAATTGTAATGTAGCATAGCTCTATGGCAGCATGTGTCCTTACCTGCAGTAGGACCATTATCTATTTGCGACAACAGAACAAATGTTTGCAAGGGATCCAGATTAGTTAGTCAAACACACACTGATCAAAATGGTGTGGTAATGCGTGGCACTGTGTGGTACAGGGGTGTACAACAGTTAACCCAGCTTCCTCACAACACTTTGTTCTCCAGCTCTGAAAATTCACTGTGTCCGTGTGGGATTTGTGGGGTGCTCCAGTTTCTTCCCACATCTAATAGGCATATTGTAGGTGAAGTATCAATCCTCCAAATTATCTGCAGGCATGAATATCTGAAAGTCTGTGTGTGTGTGTGTGTGTGTGTGTGTGTGTGTGTGTGTGTGTGTGTGTGTGTGTGTGTGTGTGTGTGTGTGTGTATACATATGTGTCTGTGTCCTACAATGCACTGGTGCCTCATTCAGAACTAGTTTATTTTTTTCACCATAACATAAAGGCTCTAGACCCTTTCTTTGAGGTACAATATCCCACATGCCCTATCCCTAAATCCAGAGCCATAACTCGGGAAGGGTGAAAGCGCAGAACTCTTAGACTCATGATGCAGGGTGATCTAGCAACAGTTCTGCTTAAATCTAACTCCAAACGTAAACCCTAAATCTAAATGCTATCCTATTCCAATTTTAAAACTAATTCGAACCTTAACCCTAATCCCATCCTAACCTCCATCTTTAATCCAAAAGACACTGAAGTGTACAATGAGAATCAGTTATTGGTTCCCTCAAATGTACTAGTCCCAAAAATGGAGTTTTTCCAAAAGGACTCAACCAACATTCTGCTGAATAAAAAAAGAAATGCTGTCTAATAGGTAACCGACTGCCATCTAAAAGTAGTGCATTAAAGCCAGCTGTTGCTGATGAGATACACCGTTTTATGAAACAGGTAGCCAAGGCTCTGAACCTACTAAAAGCAAAGAAATGCTCTATAAATAGCATTACTTTAGAGCATATGTACTTTTCACACACTTTTCATTAAGATTGTGCCAGTTCTATCCAGTCTCCTAACAGCAGGTAAATTAACAGTGACAGTGGTAACAATGGTTTAACTAGCGTTCATCAGCTCTTGCAAGCATTTTAGTGTAATGCTTATTTCTCAAAGTTCAAGACCATTCAATAAGTAAAAAAAAACAGTATCAATTCTACCTCTTAGAAGAAATCCTGTTTCTCTGGTTTGTTTCTGAATGGCAGCAGTGCAGGAACGCCATGCCTACTGTAGTAAATGAACAGAAATACAATAAAGGTTAGGGCAGTCAGGCCTACGACAGCAGATAAGAACTGATATGTTCCTGTGCAACAGAATGCACAGTAAATGACGAGAACAGATGGAACAGACCAACAAAGTCATGTGTTTATATGTTTACTCACTTCTATACTCTTCCTCATGGAATAATGCATTAGTTATTTATTCATTTACTCCCAAGTAAAGCCAGGAGCACACCAATAAGTGCCAAACGACTGCTGTTAATAATCCACAGTTTAATGACAAAAATAGTAAAACACGAATACAAACAAATTCGATAAGCAGACTGATAACAAACAAATAAACAAAAAGCAAACTAGTCGAGTTAAGCGCTTTCAGCCATTACTGGTCTTCATCAGATGTTCTAGTCTCGACTAGTTTGCTTTTTGTTTATTTGTTTGTTATCAGTCTGCTTATCGAATTTGTTCGTGTTCGTGTTTTACTATTTTTGTCATTAAACTGTGGATTATTAACGGCAGTCGTTTGGCACTTATTGGTGTGCTCCTGGCTTTACTTGGAGGTACTATTTATTCATTTACTCAGTGTACTCTGTTTCTATTTCCGAGTTCTTAGAAATGCAGTTTTGTTACCTATATGTTCTATCCAAATTGAGTACTTTTGTCATTTGCCTGCCCCACTGTAGCTTACATTTTCTATCTGATCTCAAGGTCTAGATTAGCTCCAGAACACTGGTAGCCTCACAGTGGAGGCAAAAACAACCTAAAAAAGAGAAGTAATTAGCTGCAGTTTGCAACAAATGTGAAATGTCTGTAATGTGCCTGACTTGGAAATTGTTTAAGCATTTGTCATGGTCTCCACTTGTTTGTGACGGCACACTGAATTACAGCAATGGAACTTGTAATACTGGGGTATGGCTGCCAGCTGCTCAAAATGATGCCTTTCTGCTCGTAAGCCAGCACTTGTCCATCCAATAACAGGCACTTCCTTTGGATGAGTGAGCTGATGTGGCAACTTCTTGTCATCTCTTTGCAGCTGAATCCTTTACTGCCCCATCTCAATTCTTAACCCCAGCATGGCTGGGAAGTAGTTAAGTCACTGTTGCTCTGTACAACTTATCTAGCTTGGAAATGTAAATATTCTTCTTTACTCTCTCTCTCTCCCCTCCTTACTGCCTGTGGTCCTGTGTGCTTTTTGGCTATACAGGTTACAATACTGCTTACTGCTTCCAAGCCCACTGACCAACCCTGCCTGGAACCTCCTGAAGTCAAGATTCTCCTGTGGTGTCTTCCTGAGCACCAAGAGTGTTTTCGAAGTTAGCAATACTGCTTACTGCTTCCAAGCCCACTGACCGCCCCTGCCTGGAACATCCTGAAGTCAAGATTCCCCTGTAGTGTCTTCCTGTACATCAAGAGTGTATTCTAAGTTAGCAATACTTCTTACTGCTTCCAAGCCCACTGACCAACCCTGCCTGGAACCTCCTGAAGTCATGATTCCCCTGTGGTGTCTTCCTGTACATCGAGATTGTATTCTAAGTTAGCAATACTGCTTATCGCTTTCAAGCCCACTGACCAACCCTGGCTGGAACCTCCTATAGGTTCATTGGTTCATAGGTAGGTACTAGGCTATCTGCCCGAGGGCATTTATAAGCCTAGCCAGAGTGTGTCAACTTTCGCCGCTCCATTGATTAATTAACTGATCCTCTGTCAAGAAGAGCCAATGAAGTGATCCCAGGAATGTATTTTCTGTTACCCGTCCACTCGTCAAGGTTTCTCTTGAGTGTTAGTGAAGGGCTCTGACTAATGTAGTTTGGAATTTTGTTCCAAAGCATGGGGAGTCTCTGTGACAGGAATCTATCCCTCCAGCATGTTGTATTTATTGTGGTGAGGTTTAGCTCACTAGAGTGCGTGGCTCGCAGTGACTTGGATTTCTGTAGTTGGAGCATGTCCATCAATTCTGAGTTGGACATGGCTTTGTAAGTCAGGCAGAGATCACCTCTGAGTAAGCGATATGCCACTGAGTACAGCCGGAGTTTTTTCAGTCGGGCTGCATATGACATATGTTTGAGACCAGTAATCCTCTTGGTGAGGTACATCTGTGGTCTTTCCAACTGATAGAAGTGTCTTGTGAGGTGCATCCCAAATGGGGGATTGTACTCTATGATGGGTCTGATGAGTGACGAGTAGAGGGGCACTAAAACTTCTTTATTTTTAGATGCAAACCCTTTAGTAATTAAATGGGCCACATAGAAGGATTTTCTAACTACTTTGGCAATATGATTGTTAAAGGAGAGATTACTATCTACCTGGGTCCCCAAATCTCTTATTACCTCTTCTGTATTAAGGGGGCTGCCAACTATGTGGTAATTCATGGGTGTTTTGTTTTTCCCAAACGGGATGACTATGCATTGTTTGGCATTTAGCTTGAGGCCATGACTTTGATACCAGGTGTCCATCTCAGTAAGGCCCTTTTGGAGGATGTCCATGTAAGCCAGAGAGTCAATTATGGCTCCCAGTTTGCAGTCATTGGCGAACTTGGTTAGCCATAGTCCTCCTGTGTTTGCTTGTACTTCTGAGAAGTATATGCTGAACAGTAGGGGTCCCAGGACCAAGCTTTGGGGACACCACTTGTGACTGGTTTAGAGTCAGACCTGGAGCCCGCTATTCTTACCATGTGAGTTCTGTCTGTAAGCCAGTTGGCAACCCATCTCATGACATAGGGGTTTATGTTCAGGCTGGTGAGTTTTTCTGTAATACCTGAGTGGGGAATGATGTCGAAAGCCTTGGCGAGGTCAAGGTAGGCTGTGTGAACCATCTTTCCCTCATCTATGGCCTTAGTGACTGTCTCAAAGAAGTCAACCAGGTTTAGTAGGCATGATCTGTCCTTAACAAAGCCAAACTGGTTCGGGTCAAGTGTCTGGAGGTTCCCAATGTCTTTGTTAATGAGTTCCATGATGATGCGCTCCATAGCCTTGCAGACCAGGCTTGTCAGGCTTATGGGGCAATAGTTACCAGGGTCAGTTGTGGCCCCTCCTTTGTGGAGAGGAATAACCGTTGCTGTGCACCATTCTATGGGCACATAGCCTGTGGAGAGGTTGAACAGCGTGTTTAGTTGGGGGGTAGGTTCGTTCTGTAGTTCTTGCAAGATGCAGCCTGGGACACCATCTGGCCCCATTGACATTGATGCTGTGTTTTTGGCTTTTGAAAGGGCTGTTTTCACCTGTGTGTCTGTGATTTCTGGGAAACTACACTTTTCTGATTTTGTTGTGGGCCCTTTTGGGGGCGGGGGGAGTAAAGTTTGCACTGAATCTATCTGCCAGGATGTTGGCAATATCAGTAGGTTCAGTATATTTTGTGCTATTTTGCACTAGTTCAGTGCATATCTGCGAGTTGTCTCTTAGATTCTTAACATAGCTAAAGAAGGCTTTGTGGTTATCTTTTGAATCCTTGGCTATTTTTCTTTCAAAGTTAGCCTTGGATGATTTTATGAGGGACCTTAGTTTCTTACTGATACTGATCAGGGATGTCTTTCCTTCTTAGGATTTGCTTTTTTTCTGAACTAGTTTCCTCCTTCTATTGTATAGCCTGTTTATGGCATGGGTCCACCAAAGTGGTTTCCTTCTCTTAGAGGAGTGAGTCTTGGTGTTGCTAGGGATGGCACAATCCATGCATCCGTGTAGGTGCTCATAGAGTGCATTTGTAAAGGTTTCTGCATCTTGGACAGCATTATCCTTTAGCGTGGGGGCTGTGAAACTTACCACCTCTGTCTTAAGTAAGGTAAAGTTTTCTTTAGAGAAGTTTTTTACTGTGGTTTCCTTAGTTGTGGGTGGTGGTGGGGTGTGGACATCCAGAGTGATTAGTTTATGGTCTGATCTAACCAGTGAGTGGTTGACCTCCGGTGTGGAACACCTGTCACCCATGTTGGTGAAGACAAGGTCTAATATGTTTTCACCTCTGGTAGGGGAATTTACCAGCTGATCCAGGGTGTTTGAGTTGATGAATTCCAGGAAGCGCTGGGCCTGGGAGTTTGTACTGGAGTAGTTTTCCCAGTTAATGGTAGGGTAATTGAAATCGCTCAATATAAGGGTATTTGGTAGGACCTTCATGTTTTCCAGTGTCTCCAGAAAGGTGAAGTGGTGATCCTGGGTCATGGAGGGTGATCTGTAACAGGCCACAATTTGCATTGCAGATTTGCTCGATGTTAGTTGCACATGGATGATCTCAGAGGTATCATGCTGCACCACTAACCTGGAGGTATAGGTACCCTTGATGAATATGGATAGACCCCCTCCTTTTGTGTTTTGGTCCGTGTTCTGTGGCCAAAATGTGTGGTATGAGTTGTAGCCCGGTAGTGCTGGGGTGCTCTCTGGAGCCTTGAACCAGGTTTCAGTTACTGCACAGATGTCGACGTTCTCCATACTGAGGTATGCTTCGAGCGCATGTATTTTGAGATTCAAGCTCCTGGTGTTGAGTAGCATAACCCTCAGTTTTTTGTTAATTGTCCTGTTTACGGAGGTGGGTTTGACTTTTGAGCCTTGCCTAAAAAAGGCACTATGGGGGCAGCAAGAGTCTTGGCTGGAATTCAAAAGCCTAGGGGCGATAGCTGCAAGCCATCACTTGCGAAGCAACGTGGCTTGTCAAGCATGTCGTCCCAGGCTGACAAACACTGGATCCCCTTTGAATGACACCAGAAGCTTAGCCAATTGTTAAAATTGACATTTTTTTCTTTATACTGAGGTATCATTCTTGGTGAGGGCAGGATGCTACTCAGGGTCAGGGTCATACCAGCCTGGATTGCATGATCAGAGAGCTCTTCCATGTCTCTTTTCATGTAGTCCAGGGAGGTATGTCTCAGGTCATTCACACCAACATGAACAATGCCAGAGTCATATTTGTACTTGTTCTGGAGTGACCTGAGTACTTGTGCTATGTGGTGGATTCTGGCTCCCAACAGACAACTAACAGTAACCTTCTGCTTGTCCAGCCTAGTGAGTGGGATGTCAGTGTGCCTGACTATAGAGTCACCTATTACTAGTGTGTTAGGTATGTTATTTCGCCTTAAGGGCTGTGATTGTGTGGCACACTGATTTTGTGTTTTATGTGTTATCTGGTTTGTGACGGGAGGTGCAGGTTGTTTGGGTGTCTGCATTGGAGGTCTCTGATGCTTTTGCAGGTTTTATTTAGAGCCTCCGAGTATGATTTTGTATATTTATGTGTATTTTTTGCCAATGCTGTTTTAGTACGTCTATGTGTGCCTGGAGATGTGGTGCAAGTGTTAACCTACTCCTCTTGACTGTCTGTTCCAGTCTTGGGTGAAGACAGCTTAGCCTCCAGTTTGGCTGTTTAATTGCATCTCTCGCATATGTTAGTGTTTTGTGGTAAAAGGAGAGGGTTGTCTGTGTACATGAGGCAGTTGTAACATTGCCTCAGGATATCCAGATTCACCAGTTGGACTGGAGAGTACACCTGAAATTGCCCTTTGGTCATGCCTGAATAGCAGGTTGAGCTGCTTAGTCACTTGGTTGGTGAGGGGTGAATAAAGAGCTTTGCCCTGCTGGGCAATCAAGTGTCAGGGTATATTAGTGCTTGCTATTAGGTCTGAGCAAGTACTGGGCTGTAGGATGCTTTCTGAGTACTTAGGTTGAGAGTTAGACTAGTTTCAAGGGAAAAACTGAAGACGAGACTTAGTGGAGCCGGGAATAATTTAACCGTAGCTAACCGGCGCTGCCCTGACTGCGAAACCGTGCAAACACATTTTTTATAGTAGGGAAATAAAAGAGATAGAAATTAGTCCAAAATGGCCAATAAACTACTAACTTCTGGGCTGGAGCCACTCCTCCAGTGACAGATAGGCTGCTCAAAGCTCCCCTCTCTCACAGGTGAATAGAGAAACTTCCTTCTATCCAAGTAAGGTATGGGCAACTTAGAAACTAGTATCACAGCCCTGAATTCAACACTAGCCTGAAAACTGGACTATACTAGCTTAGAAAGGCGGAAAACAAAGAATTTTTTTTTTTTGAAAAGATAAGGCAAAAACAGTAAAAAATATACTTAGAACAGCTTTAAACGACTGCAAACAATCAGAAAAGGCTATCACACTTTAGTGTGTAACCTACAACAGTTAAACAAATTATTTAAACAAAAAAATGACTTTTTATAAGTGAAGGCAGTCAAATAAGTACAATATGTGAAAAAACAAGCTTTTAAATCACAATAAATGCTAGAAAATCTGCGTTTAGGTGGAAAACAGTTAAGTACAACAAGAAAGTACAGAAAACTGATACTTAATCACTCCAAAGTCTCTCTTCTAAGCTAGACGGCTGGTATCAATTTAAGGCTTTCTAGTGCTACCCAGTAGGATAGTTACCGGAAAGATGGGAAACAAGCGCAGATGTGGTCTTTTAAACCAGAAAGTTGAAAGAGATGGACAAACTGTCCAAATGGTTAATAAACTACAATTTCTGGGCCAAGAACCACTCCTCTCATGGTAGACAGGCTACCTAGTGCTTACCACTCCCATTGAAAAGCTAGAAGGCTTTCCTCCAACACAGAAAGGCTTGCGGTCAAGATTCCCCTGTGGTATCTTCCTGTACATCAAGAGTGTATTCGAAGTATGTCCAGCCTAAACTGTTAATTGGTGCACTATATGCAACCTGTACTGCTGCTCCTGTGGAGGCTGAAATCTTGCATATACCCGGGCTGTTCCCTCTTTCTCTCCACATTAACCTGCCCCCACTCTGCTATCTATCATCTAACATACCTGCTCGCTGTAAGCTCTCTGACTGCCACCCCCTGCTTATCCTATTTCTATAGTCTTTACTACTGCTTACTGCACTCCTCTATCTTCCCTGCCCATCTCCTAGTATTTCTGTACTCCTAATCTACTGCCTTCTAATCTTTACAGAGCTACTCAAGTCTATTTCTTTCTCTCTGAACTACTCTTCCCCCCTGCCTTCTCCTGCTCTCACATCTACCATATTTACCTGCTTTTCTGATTGTTTCTTGAGATCTTCCCCATGAGTGCCTATCCAAATTCTGTCCTTCTATTGACCTGCTGGCTATCATTACTTAGTCCTGTTTTTTTCTTTTTGTACTGCTTTGCCTGTTCCACTTACTATTCTTCTGATCTGCTTATTCTTCTTACTGCTCTGTCTGCTTCCACGTACTATTTATCTCCGCCTGCTTCCACGTACTATTTATCTCTGCCTGCTACCATGTACTATTTATCTCTGCCTGCTTCCACGTACTATTTATCTCCACCTGCTTCCACTTACTATTTATCTCCGCCTGCTTCCACTTAGTATTATCTCTGCTGCTACTCTTACCTCCCTTTCCTTACAGCACTATGTAAAGCTTCCTCATGCTTTCTCTACATTTTGTATGTTAACTATTACTATTTCTATCCCTAGCTCTTAATTCATGGTTACCCCTCCTACTTGTGATGCATCTGTAACTCTCCAATGATACTTTGCACCTTTTAATTTCTTACGCACGTTTCCCCCGCGCCATCTTTACTCTCTGTCTCCCCTCCTTACTACCTGTGGTACAGGTGTGCTTTTTGGCTATACAGGTGAGTGCGACAATAGCTGTAATCTGTTTTTTTTTATTGTCTGAAATTTGTAATTTATCAGGAAACGACCATCTGCTTTATATGTTATGCTGCTAACTGAATGTCGCACAATAGTTAATATACTGTTTCCGCTTTGATGGAATTTATGTCACACTAGCATTTTTCAGTAGCGTTATGACAGGCACTATTAAAGGGCTGTTGCTTATGTATCCCTAACAGTATTGCTGGCCCCTTAGTCAAGTCTTAGTCTGGAAAGTGTAATCTGTAGGAAACGACCTTCCGTTTTCATACCTTATGCTGATAATTGAAAGTCACACATTTTTTCATGTGCTGTTTGACTTTGAATTTAGTTGAGTACACAAGCATTTACAGTGGCATTGCACATACATTCTCAAAGGAATGTAGCTTACGCTTCCTAATCTATATTGTTAGCCCTTTAGTTTAGCAGTCAGTGTTGCTCATTTTTCTAAATTGTACTACTTGGTCCATTCTGGAACAGTAATTACTGCTAAGGGAGATGTTTAATTTCTGTCTCTATAACTTTGAACTACTCCTGCGAGGAATGCTGTTTTCTCCTAGGTATTCTTGTGAGTCACCCTGAAGGCTGTTACATATGGTTGTATGCTTTATTTTAGTATCCTGCTTTTTTTCTGTACTATGAGGTTGAAGCCAATTTGCTAATGTGATGTTTTTTTTCATATTTAACGCACTTTTACAAGCGCAGTTCTGTTGAGTTTCTTTGTACTAGGCTTTTTTTAATACACTGAAAGGAGTACACTGCTGAATGTTATATACATGTTTTTATTACTGTATACTGATTGTCTGACATGCTTTTACCTGAACATTTGTAGTTTGACTTTCTGTGTACTAGTCATCTTAAATACTGTGCTAGGAGTACAATGCTGAATGTTATTGCATATCTATTTCACTGTATAGTATTCTAGTGTCTGCTGCTGCTCACCTTTTATCTGTCCAAACCACATACAATTTGCTTCTCACATTACTCTTTCCAGTTACCTCCCCCATTATCACACTGTTATCACCTACATATCCCCATATCATCCTCTGACTGCATTTCTCCCTCCAGAACTTCATACTAGCACTTGCTTCCCCCCACCCTGATCACACACTAGGCCTTCCAATACTCCTTGTCCCCATCTCTTCATACTTGTGCCAATAGCAACCCTTGCCTACAGCCACTCACTCATCCTACACTGTTTTACACTTTGCATAGCCCCTCCATTTACAATAATACTTTTTTGCTGGTGGTTTCAGTAGTCCCAGTTATCTGAGCATCCTTTTTCTCCCTTAACTCTCCTTCTCTCTCTCTCTTATTTTTTGTAGGTTAGCAATACTGCTTACTGCTTCCAAGCCCACTGACCGACCCTGCCTGGACCCTGCCTGAAGCTGCTCCCCACTCTGCTATCTACCATCTGACTTAGCTGCTTGCTGTAAGCTGTCTGACTGCCATCCCCTGTGTATTCTATTTCTATAGTCTTTACTCCTGCTAAGTGCACACCTTTATCTTCCCGGCGCATCTCCTGGTTTTTCTGTACTCCTTATCTACTGCCTCAGTCTAACCTCTATCTTCCCGGCGCATCTCCTGGTTTTTCTGTACTCCTTATCTACTGCCTTCTAATTTTTAGAGAGCTACTCAGTCTAGTTCTTTCTCTCTGAACTACTCTCCCCTCCCCACCTTCTCCTGCTGTCACATCTACCATACTTACCTGCTTTTCTGATTGTTTCTTGAGATCTTATCCGTGGGTGCCTATACCAATTCTGTCCTTCTGAGACTACCTTGACTAAACTCCAACAAACATATCATAAAATTGCTAGATTCATTACCGACTCTCACTACACCTCACATCACTGCCTTGCCCAAAACTCCCTGCAATGGCTTGAATTTCCACAGCTACTGTTAATATTACAATTCCAAATTGTACACTCTATATTATATAGACCATCTTCCTGTCCAGCTCTCTCTACCCTTGTATCCATGTACTCCCCATCTCGGGCCCTGCACACTTCAAACCAGCAACTTCTAGCAGTCTATTCACCAAAGAAAAATGTGGGCAAATTACTATACAAATGCTCAGTATCCCAATCCTGGAAAAACTTCCCTTAGACTTATGTGCTATTATACACCCATCTCACTTTAAAAAGGAACTCAAACATCATCTGCTCAACTCCAAAAGTTGTCCCTGCCATAACCTCACCTAACCCCCACTTTCAGAGTACATAACTCCCATCCATTCTCCCTAGACTGCAAAAACAGCCTACCAAATCTCTCAAAGTATAAAACTAATAAACTTTCTAAATCACATGGTATTCTTCATCATTAAAGATTGTTAGAGCCGCAGTGGTGCAGCGGTAGCATTGTCGCCTCACAGCAAGTGGTTCTCCTGTTCGATTCTCAGCTGGAGCGCCTTTTGTGTGGAATCTGCATGTCCTCCCCATGGTTGAGTGGCAATCGAAAGACATGCATAGAATGGGCGTGCCTTCGTTGAAGGTTGGGCATTGAGCTGCCACCATGGCACCATAAAAATCTAATACCAATCATTAGCAGACTGGAGTTTTGCTGTGGCGACCCCTAACCGGGAAAAGCCGGAAGAAGAACAACATATATAATGCCTTTTGCTTGTATACGATCCTACTCATCCTTTATCTGCTCATCCTATTATATGTTTATCATTAGATATGGCTAGCAGAATTCTTGATGCAACAGGACCTTGTTTTACCATTACTACACCACTTTCTTCTACCATACTCTAGACTAAATTGGAATTTTTTTTTCTGCAAAATAAATTAACTGAAACTTGTTTTAATCTGTAAAAGGTAAACTCAGTGTAACTAAATTTATCTTGTTTTCTCTGTTAACATATATATTAAATATAACTGGAGCTTTTCTCGTCGGGTTTCCACTGAAAATGGGTTTCTGACCCAGCTGAACTAACCCGGTTAACAAATGTCAATAAATAAATAAATAAAATAAAATTCTGTCAAAATTTTAAAAGGAGAAAGTTATATTTATTTTGTAGACATATCCATATTGCATCTGTTTTCTTCACAAATTTACTTTTTTAAGGTTTGAATTTACTTAAATAATGACATCAGGGCAGAAACTGCAACATCACTTAACATACTACCCAGTGTGTATGTGTGTGCATGTCTGCACACTCATACGTGTGAATGTAAGAGAATTGAACACTCTCATATTTTCTTTTTCTAGAAATTACCTTTTTTTCCATTCCTTTCAACACCAAATATTTTGACATGGCTTATGGAAAACAATACCAGTCAAGGTCCTCTTTGATGATTTGTTGTTTTTGAAGCTTTTCATTCATTCCGTTCCTGTTGTTTATAATTTTGAATGCTACTTGTACATTTCTTAAAGAAAGTGTCACTGGAATGCCACCAGGTTTATTTGTATAAGTAGTGGTTATCATACCATGCAAAATGATTTATCCCCACCCATCCACCCTTCCTCTGTCCCCCAACATACACACACACACACACACGCACACACACACACACACACACACACACACACACACACACACACACACACACACACACACACGCACACACACAGTGGAAACCTTATCCTATGCTTCGTATATCTAATTGTCAGATTTCCATTCGTTTACCTTCCCTAAAACTCCACTAGTTTTCTTGTTCAGAATGTGGAACATCATTATCAAAAATTTGAATCTTTCCACTTAACAGGTTGCCAGGAAAACCACCACGACTTTGAAAGATTACAGAGGCTGTACTTCAATTGATAATGATAGTTTAGGAAACTGTGACACTAAGCAGTATGGCTGATCATTCATCCAATATAAAATCATGCAGCTGAAATCAGATGTGGGCTTGGGTGAAGAGTCTTGTAAATGCTCAAATCATTCACCTGGTGAAGGAATGTAAATTTACGTTTTGATCTGAAGTGAAACTAGTAGAATATAAGGTACTACAATTTGACACTTTGGGTTATTCAGAAACAAATGGATTGTGTTATGTGGAATACAATGGTGATTGTAGGCAAGCAGGGATGAGGACATACAGACACACACAGTCTGATTGCAATAGCAGGAAAAGAGTGTGCTAGGCATTACATGCAAATAACTACATGATGGCATGCAAATAATTGTCAACATACTAATGGAAATCATTGTTTTTGACAATCATGAAATCATACATGGCAGCATGATTCTGAAGTCTGTAAAGTAAGTGTGATGGGCCATAGTGATTAGTTTTTCTGAGCATCATGTTTTTTAACACAATCTCGCAATCAGCAATGCTAAAAACAGAGGGCACATTCAGAACACAAAGAACTGAGATGACATTATAAACCTGTATCAATCATAACCTCCAGAATCACCTACATCTGATAAAAAAAAAAAAACAGCTGAAAACATCTGGCCATGGTAATCCAAACCTACATTTTCGTAGAGTTCTGCTGAACTAACGCTTTTCTTGTATACTTTATGCATGCCCCAAGTAGAAAAAAAGGTCTATTCTAGCCAACTGGAGAACTTGAACACTGAGCAAACTATACTAAGAAATGTGTTCTTGTTTGCATTATTTAATGTTGAGTCAATAAGAAGTTTAAAGGATTGCTCTTTCGAGCTTGTTTTTTTAAGTCTTATACATATGATTTGGATTTAGAGGAAGTGACTGTAATGTCACAACAAGCTTTATACTCCAAGCAAAAAAAAAGCTATAGAAACAGTCAAATGCAGCTTGAATGGGAGTACAATGTTTTCATGCAGGTCTACAATATACTAAGCACAATATGGACAATATTTAGAATATGTATGGATGGCAAAGTGAACAGTACCTAATTACAACAATTTTCTGTTTTTGTAAAAAGTTTTATTGATACATTACTTCAGTCCAGTATTGAAAGGTTTAATTTACTGGATGGATTTAGCAGGCCTTTTGTACAATTACGTAGCTTTAAAGTCAAATACAAATTAGCAAAATCTTCCTTCCATATCAAATCTTACATCAAAAATCTTTGCGGTAAATATAAAATTGTGCCTTCCATTTTACATTCGGGATTATGTAACTTTCAACCAAATAGACATGCTCAGTACAGCCACTGGGTACTGAAAGATGCATCTAGGTGAACTATTCTGTCAAGGGGAACAAGCTAAAAGCTATAAAACAGTAAATCCACCTCTTGTAACATTTGAAGTCATTTGAGCATGGAACTTTTGTACTTTGGCAGGAGATTTTGCATTGAATTAATGTCATTGATGATGTAAACAGATTGTACCATTTCATGTTTGGAAACCCAAGATTGATTGATTAATGAGTTTTAAAATTGTATCAACGGGGCTGTAGCACAATGAGAAGGCCTTGCAAACTGGCTACACTGATTTAGTGAGAATATTATCCTCATAATGAGCTATAATCTGCAAAAATGTGTCTCACTGGAAACATTAGACATAATCAAGGTTCCTATTTATTTTATTTCCTGAAAAATTGATCAACTATGACCTTATGAATTTTAGAACACAAAAAGAAAAAAAAATGTTCACACAATGCAGTCATAAAATAATGACTCCAATACCAGAAAGGAACTTCCTCGTTCACATCAAGGCGAAAGAAATGCAACTAAAAAAAAAAAAACAGTACAATGAAAAACACTAAAATGACTCAATAATAATTATGATGAAAATAAAATCAAAACTCAAACCAACCAGTCAGAAAATGGAGTTACTAGCTAATAGACCTGATTCTAAATAACAAAACAAAATAATATTAAACTAGATAGCTACATGTAATTATACTAGGAAATGTAACACAGTTTAACAAAGCCCTCGTTATACTAAGAAAATAATGCCAGAAATGTAGCTGATACAATAAAAAGTTAAAAAATCAGTAATGAGCTAAAATAGAAAGGCTCCCAAAAGACAGTTCATTAATAAATCCTTCCTTTACACCACAGCTGCTCTAGTTTATTTCTAGTTACTAGGTTTGCTGCCCAAGGGACCACTGACAAGCCTAGCTCAAATTTTAAATTAACCCAACGAGCTTTCTTGCAAAGTGTTTTTTTATGGTCCCACGCTACACAAATGCGGGCTGAGGGAACTAAACCCTCTACTAGGGCTCGCAGCCTTAATTGTGCTAATTGGATGACTGACTAAAAACAGGTGATGAAGTATGAAAAACGCACACCCCTGACACAGGACACAGCATTATTAACCCACCACACTAATTCATAAGCTACAAGTTCAGTAGTAGGATTTAGGAACGAAGCACTTATCAGACCCACACAGAAGTAGCCATCATTTACAGCTTGCTTATAGTCAAACAGTAGATAAATGGAGGTGATTAGAGGAACTAGTACAATAATATCACTCATAACTCCAATCACTGTCATGACTGTAAACCTCAGTGACGTCTAATGTCTAGTAATTAACGCAGAGGTTTAAGGCTCGGAACTGTTAATTAGCTGCTTCCTGTAGTCAAGGGTTCAGGGTTTGATTCTAGCTACCTCCATTTGCCACTTAACTCTATCTGTCTATCTGTCTATTGTGTGACTCTGAGCAAGTAACTTAGTACTACAGTGCTCCTACTAAATAATTGAATGTCTTGCTGGCATTCTAACTTTACCACCTGGACACCCCCAACACACACAGTGCTCTGCCCCCATTTGCAGCCATTCAGCACATAGTCAGGCTGCATAGAGATTACTCGCACAAACCTAATTCTACAGACAGAGAATTCAGAGACATCTCTGCCTCCAATCAAAAAGTAAACCCTAGCAGATGACACACACACTTGTGCAAGTACACTCATGAGTCACTTGTAAAAGATGGACTCTAAAGATGCTCACATCAAAAAGCCCAAATTCTAGGAACTCAAAGCTGACCACTTGCTGTTGTACTATTTCCTGTACTGTGCTTCCATCTTCCTGTACATCTGCCAGTAGACAGATAGAAACATTATTCTGCTGGTCATATTCTAGGTGCAAATGGAAAGAGTTAAAATTAATTGCTTTCTTGTGTGACTATTGGCCCCCCTGAAGCTGTGGGCTTGGGTGGCCACCATTTTCACCCCTATTATAATCCGCCACTATGTAAAGGTAGAGAAAAAGAGAATTCAGAGACATCTCTGCTTCCAATCAAAAAGCAAACCCTAGCAGATGACACACACACTTGTGCAAGTACACTCATGAGTCACACTTGTAAAAGATGGAATTTAAAGATGCGCACATCAAAAAGCCCAAATTCTAGGAAGTCAAAGCTGACCGCTTGTTGTTGTACTATTTCCTGTACTGTGCTTCCATCTTCCTGTACATCTGTCAGTAGACAGAAACATTATTCTGCTGGTCATATTCTAGGTGCAAATGGAAAGAGTTAAAATGTATTTGCTTTCTTGTGTGACCATGAGCCCCCCCTAAAACTGTGGGCTTGGGTAGCCATCCTTTTCACCCATATTATAATTCAACACTATGTAAAGGTAGAGAAAGGGAGGCACAGTCCTGCAGTAACAGTCATTTTACAGCAAAATATTTTCCAGTTTAGTTCCTCACTGGAGTACCTTCTATGCAGAGTCTGCATGACCTTTCTTTGTCCTTATCTATCAATTTGTCTGTCTCTCTATCCATGTATATAGGTATGCATTTATTTCTTTTTCCAAGTGCAGCAGAAAGTTAAATCTCTTCATACAGGTCATACTTTTAATTTTAACACTTTTTTTCTGTATTTCCTTATGTGCTACAGCACTTGCAGTTTTGTTGATTTGTGTTTGCACAGATTACAATTATTATTGGTTTATCACTGCAAGGCAAAAGTGCAATTTTTTCAGCACAGGAAGAGTCATGAGCATGTCTGGCAGGTAGCATGGTTGATGTCAGATAATGACATTTCATGTTTGAAAGTGCCAACCATCCTCACTCAACACAACAGATGGTGCTGCAGTTAACAATAACATCTCAAAAATGTTGCCTTGCAGCACTCACAATGCTGCCTGAAGCATCAGCAGGGAAGATTATCAGAGTAAAACTAAATATACTGCAAAAGTGAGAACTTCAGTTTCTTAGTGATATCCTTCTAAACTACATTCTCATTAAAATATTAAAAGTTAGGGTGTGTACTACAGTATAACTCAGATCTATCCATTAAAATGATAATGTTTAATTTCTGTCTTTGTCAGCCCTGTGCATACTTCATCCATATAAGTACAAAGAATTAATGGACCCTTGCAATATCTCTCTTATATATATATTTGTGATATTCTTGGCAACACCAAGTCAGTCAGAGCATAACTTAATTATCCAGTGAGATTGCCTACCTTGTTTTCAGACTGGATACTTAAGCATTATTTTTGTATAGAAATCCTATCAGTGTATTTCCCAGCTTATCTGATGTCGGCCACCTCATCTTGCCCGTGTATTGGAATTATGTTATTACCAGGTGCTGCTACAAGCTGCCAGGGGCCCTTAGGGCTCAGAATTAGGACCAAGTCAATTATATCTTTCTATGATATCTTATTCTGATATTCTCTTCAACTCTAGAGAACCCATCTCTTACCCACTCTCCAGACAGGTGGTCAGCAGACCTTGCAGTCTTCATTTAGATGTCTGTCAAGGCTGAATAAGTCACCAGCTGGGCTCAGAACCTAGCATTTTGCCACTTATACCATTATTTGCTAGAGTGGTGCAATAAATTAATGTAAAAATGCATTGTCTTCTGTTTCATGAATCAGTTCACTTAGAGGACTACAGATAAAGAAAAATAAACAAGAGTTAAACTAAAAAAGTCTCCATGATGAAGTGCATCTAAATATTAATGACATTTATTTTCTTTCTAGTGTCATAGAATATGTTGTTTTTTTCCATCTTCGGTTTCCTGAAGTTGTCATCATTCAAGACATTATAAAATTCTAGCAATATAGTGAATGCAAGATGTGAGACATCTGAAGTTTCTGTTAGATTTTTGCAACATGTATTTTTTGTCGCCTCACAGTAAGACGTTGTCCTGTTAGCTTCTCAGCTAAAGCGTCTTCTGTGTGGAGACATGCGTGAATGGGCGTACCTTCATTGAAGGTTGTGCGTCAAGGCTGGCAACTCAGTATGTAAAAATTTACTGCCAATCATTAGCAGACCGGAGTTCCGCTGTGGCGACCCCTAACCGGGAAAAGCTGAAAGATACAACAACAACTTTTAGAGGAAAAAATGTAGGATATATCATTGAATCACCAAAGTGATAAGAATAAGCAATACAGATCGATACATTCTCTTAGACTGTGTCTAGCTACAATACATAGAGCAGGTATGTATCATTCTCTTAGACTGTGTCTAGCTGCAATACATAGAGCAGGTATGTATCTGAGTGTACCTGTACCGTTTCAATTTATAGCTCCAAAATTATACACTACAAGATCTACTGTCTTATGTATATGTAGACTAGTTCAGTCTATTGCACTTCATTGAATTTTTAAATTGTTGCAGTTCACATGGTCAAGACCATATGATATATAGTTTAAAATGTTGAAAACCAACTATGGAAAACAAGCAGTGTTACCCAAACTTTGCAGTATATTAAGGAATGTGCACTTTCCCCCACTGTAGTGCAATCTTGGAGGTAGTATATATACTGTAAGGTGCATGGTGCAGGACAGGGCTTGTCTCCCCTCCCCACAAAAATGTTTGTTTTCCAACACAATGAAAAAGATCTAGACTAGTTTACTATATTCTGAAGACAAACTGACACACCTACAGCACATAACATAGCATAATATACAAACAGCATATTATTTATAAATGAAAAAATATAACTGCATTTATATGGCATACAATGGTTCTCTATTATATGATCGAAGACGCTTGAAAGCACGAAACAGCAAAATACCAAAACGGCATATAAGAAAATTCTTTCCCTGGGAAAGATATTGTTTGGCTGCCTTCATTATTTTGCTGTTTTCGTCACTGTAGTACGATCTCAGAGTTGGTATATTTAAGTAGGGAGGGTGGGGGGCACAGTCCCCCACATCGGGGGTTATGAGGAGGTGAAGTCCCCCACTTCATGTAATGTTTTAAAGTTTTTTTTTTTTCTTTTTTGGAAGAGCGATTTGCTGTTTTAAGTCTTCAGGATGGTAAGCTTTCACTTACATGGGGTCGATAAATCAGCGTACACTTTTTTAAGCATTTGCTGATTTTATATAGACCCCATACAATTGCTAGGAACAATTGAACATTAAATTATTTAGTTCAAGCAGGAGAATGTATATATTGCATACATAAAAATTTAAACAATCCTTTTTCTACAACAATTAACTAGAACATCTTAGAAATTTATAAGCCCAATAAAAACATAGGCAAACTTCTTTACAATCACTTTGTTGCAAATGCATGGAATAGACTGCCCCTATGTTTAAGAGCTATCTCTAACACTAAATACTTCAAAAAATCTCTGAAAGACAGCCTGCTAAATTCATTGTCTTGCTTATGTCCCAACCCAAATTAAACTCACCTCCCCTCCTTTATAACTAACCTCTCGTTACCACTAATGTTAATGTTACTCTACATTTTCTTACAGCTTCTGCATCCACACTCTTCCGGTCTATCTGTTACCTTCCGCTATTTAAATCCTGCTCAAACTCCTTACATTATTCTGCACTACAAACATTTTGCATTGTATAAATGTCACAGATTACCATGAGCATATCTCTTGTTAAATTCTTGCATAAAATGTACTTTTATTCTCTGTATTGTTATGTCACAGTTTTTTATATGTATGTATGTTTTTTACTTGGATAACTGGAGCTTTTCTCCTCGTGTCCCCACTGAAAAAGGGCTGTTGCCCAGTTGGACTAACCTGATCAACAAATGTCAAATAAATAAATAAATACATAAATAATAAACATTATACATGCTTAAGTTTTCTGGCCCAGCCCAGGCAGAGTAACGTTTTGGCTCTGAATGTGCCATTAATGATCTAAATTCAATAGGAAAGCTTGCAAAATATCTAGAGGCTAGCTTGGGGAGAGGAAGTGTGTCACAACAGGTCTGTTCTTCCATATCTGGGGGTGAGTACTGGTCTAATGGCTGTGAGGTACTCTTCAGGAACAGTAAGGCAATCAGAGGCCTTTTTGGCAATTCCTTTGGGCAAACATAGACCAGTACAGTTAAAATAAAGATTTTTTGAAGTTACATTATGCCACTTCTTTATAAAAAAATGAAAGGACAGTAATAGCAGAGTAAGTAACATCAGGGTAAAGAATATTAATGAAAATGATGCTTTGGAGGCTGACTATCTTTTATACCCTTGAACAACATAATCCATATAGCCCGGGCTAATGCAGCAGTCATCAATATGAAGAACATCCATTATGCAATAATTGTAGTACACTAAATAAAAATCTAATGACTCTTTAGTAAATATACTGTAACAACAAAAATGCTCTAAACATGTGTAATGTCCTTTTCACAATGATTCATTGAGTTACAAACAGTCAAGGTAAATAACTTTTAAAACCACTGGTCAAATCACCCATTTGCATAGAAAACACAGAGTGCTTTTTGGTGGAGGCAATGGCTGAAATAATTGATATCATTCACTAAGCACAGAAAAGCATTGCACTAGCTAATTAAAAATTGTACTGAATGACAAGAGGCATATGACTGTTATCATGAAAAGTAGGGCATTAAAGTAACATAGTAGACATAACAGAGAAGGTTACCCTAACTCCAAAAGTGTTCTAAACAATGTTCGGGAGAGGAATGCAATAGTAAAAGTAAAACTGGCTGTGTATTTCTGCATATGTAAGAAACATACATACATCGGCATAAATATTTTACTTTATTAAAAATGTATAAATAAATTGTTGCTTTCTTCATATAACTTTTATTTTAATGTGCTTTATTAATTAGACCTCATAATCTGATAATAAAATTAAAATTCTGAAATAAATCACTTCTAATATGACCACAAACTTTGATATCACACAGAATGAATGGCCGTTGCATTGGTTAAGAAATGGCACATTTTTACTCAAAATTTAAATTTGTCTGGTGATAAAATTCTTGTTTTTCATAGCAGATTTTGTGACTCTTCATCCTTTAAGTAAATCATGTGGAATATGTAAAGTGCCCTTTCATCCTCAGTAATGCACCATATATGAACTCTGTCAAGAATCTTCTTCTTCTTCTTTCGGCTTTTTCCCGGTTAGGGGTCGCCACAGTGGATCACCTTGTCCGCACATTGAATGGCAGTGGAGTTTTACAGTGTCGAGTTGCCAGCCCGGCGCCCAACCTTCCACAGAAGGCACACTCACACGCACACCTAGGGCCAATTTAGAGTGTCCAATCCACCTGCAGCATGTCTTTGGGATGTGGGAGGAAACCGGAGCACCCGGAGGAAACCCACGCGACCACAGGGAGGACATGCAGACTCCACACAGAAGGCACCCCAGCCGAGGATCAAACCGGAGAACCTCTTGCTGTGAGGCAGCAAAGCTAACCACTGCACCACCGTGGCCGCCCATGAACTCTGTCAAGAATACTATTAGGAAATGTTTCCATCCTAACTAGACTTGCAACAGCTCAGTTTGGTGAGTCACTTGATACTTGCCCAATTCACCCCTGCATACCATGCTGCCTACTTGCTGCATCTTCTCCTGTCCATGAATTCATTCTGCTTCCCGTCCCATTCAGTACCTCTACTATCTTTATTTGGCACTCCTATGGTCTTAATTAATACATACTGCTGTTCCTTTCTCCTCTGCCTTCTGTCCTGTCTCCTGCACTTCGCCTTTCTGTTAGTTATAAACTTAAACTTTGATCAATCACCAGAAATAGTGCCAATCTATGTATTTATTATTGTTGTCATTATCAAGTCATTACTACTCAATGTGTAACTAATATCATTGGATTAGTTGTCATCACTTAATCATTCATGCATATAATGCAGAATGCCAAAGTGCCATCACTGACATATATATATATATATATATATATATATATATATATATATATATTTTTTTTTTTTTTTTGAAGATTTGTTACATGTTTTAATGCAGTTATTGATATTTCCTGGTATATACGTTTTTTTAAATTTAAGAATCTAACTTTTACTATTCTGGAGCTTATCTGCTCAGGACTCTGGTGGAAATGAGCTCTACCAACTTGGCCTTTTCAGTTGTTTTCAATAATACAGTGACACACAGACAGACAACTAATACATTTATAAAAAAGGCAGATAATGGAACATAGTCTTAGTGCATGGTATACTATAATGCTTCCTGCTACCACCCAATCATTCCTAAAATCATGCAAATCTTCCTTATGCTAACCACTTGTTACTTCTGATCACCGATATAGATATATATATATATATATATATATATATATATATATATATATATATATATATATATATAAAATACTCCAGCTATTCTTGTCTCATATCATCTGCTAAGAGGTGATCTCTGCTAGACTTACAAAGCCATGCCTGACCCAGCTCTGTTAGAAATGCTGCATCTAAAGAAAGCTCAATCCCTCCACATCACACGCTCCAGAGAATTCAACCTCATTACCATAGTCAACAGAACATGCTGGAGGGACAGGTTCATAACCCAGAGACAGCCCATGCTCTGCAATACTCTTCCTATACATGTCAAGCAGAGCACATCACTAGCACTCTTCCAGAGAAATCTTGATGACTAGATGGGAAAAAGAATGTCCACCCCGTGGATCACTCCAGTGGCTCAACTTGATAGAGTCACTGGGAACTAACATTGGGTGGCATGATGCCAGGGCACTTCTATGGGCTAGGCTTGTAAAGGCTCCAGGGCCATTAGACTAGTACACACCTTTGAACCTATGAACCTATATAAGTCAGTCTGCAATAAGATACAACTGTACAGACAAACAAAGGAAGTTAATGTGAAAGTTAGAAGAAAAACAGATGAGTACTTAGATAAGAAATTGTAAGGGTAAGGGAATGAAAAAAATAAATAAATAGTAAAGAGAGAAGAGAGTTAGATAGGGTTTAGGCAGAACAGGTCCAAGAGTTCCATAAATTTTCTTTTAGTGCTGCTTTAAATTCATTAGAGTTAGTAATAGTTCTTATGGACAATGGTAGTTTATTCCAAATAAAGGCAATTGAGTAACTATATAAATGTTGAACAAATGCCATTTTAGGTTTAGAAATGATGAAGTGAAGTTGATTAGAACTCCTAAGTGTGCAAATTATAAGGCTTGTTTCAGCAGATTTAGCAGCTTTGTTGTAATTAAGTCCTAGATTGGTTGTAGTTCCCTGACTGTATAGGGCTTGTTTCAGCAGATTTAGCAGCTTTGTTGTAATTAAGTCCTAGCTTGGTTGTAGTTCCCTGACTGTATAGGGCTTGTTTCAGCAGATTTAGCAGCTTTGTTGTAATTAAGTCCTAGCTTGGTTGTAGTTCCCTGACTGTATAGGGCTTGTTTCAGCAGATTTAGCAGCTTTGATGTAATTAAGTCCTAGCTTGGTTGTAGTTCCCTGACTGTATAGGGCTTGTTTCAGCAGATTTAGCAGCTTTGTTGTAATTAAGTCCTAGCTTGGTTGTAGTTCCCTGACTGTATAGGGCTTGTTTCAGCAGATTTAGCAGCTTTGTTGTAATTAAGTCCTAGCTTGGTTGTAGTTCCCTGACTGTATAGGGCTTGTTTCAGCAGATTTAGCAGCTTTGTTGTAATTAAGTCCTAGCTTGGTTGTAGTTCCCTGACTGTATAGGGCTTGTTTCAGCAGATTTAGCAGCTTTGTTGTAATTAAGTCCTAGCTTGGTTGTAGTTCCCTGACTGTATAGGGCTTGTTTCAGCAGATTTAGCAGCTTTGTTGTAATTAAGTCCTAGCTTGGTTGTAGTTCCCTGACTGTATAGGGCTTGTTTCAGCAGATTTAGCAGCTTTGTTGTAATTAAGTCCTAGCTTGGTTGTAGTTCCCTGACTGTATAGGGCTTGTTTCAGCAGATTTAGCAGCTTTGTTGTAATTAAGTCCTAGCTTGGTTGTAACTCCCTGACTGTATAGGGCTTGTTTCAGCAGATTTAGCAGCTTTGTTGTAATTAAGTCCTAGCTTGGTTGAAGTTCCCTGACTGTATAGGGCTTGTTTCAGCAGATTTAGCAGCTTTGTTGTAATTAAGTCCTAGCTTGGTTGTAGTTCCCTGACTGTATAGGGCTTGTTTCAGCAGATTTAGCAGCTTTGTTGTAATTAAGTCCTAGCTTGGTTGTAGTTCCCTGACTGTATAGGGCTTGTTTCAGCAGATTTAGCAGCTTTGTTGTAATTAAGTCCTAGCTTGGTTGTAGTTCCCTGACTGTATAGGGCTTGTTTCAGCAGATTTAGCAGCTTTGTTGTAATTAAGTCCTAGCTTGGTTGTAGTTCCCTGACTGTATAGGGCTTGTTTCAGCAGATTTAGCAGCTTTGTTGTAATTAAGTCCTAGCTTGGTTGTAGTTCCCTGTCTGGCTCTTTTCTGTGGAGACCGCACCTTATACACATGGCTAGACAAATATAGCAGCAGACTTGATATTTTTTCATGTTTAAGGAAAACAAGTATCTGCTTATCTGAATGCTGAAAGTGCAAACATATCAGGACCTTTCTTATGTTCTGACGGTTAAAGGTAATGTTCTGATGGCAGTGGGATTTAGGATAAGGAAAAATTATGTAACACACTGCCATCACAGTCTACACAGAAAGAAGATATGCATTTTTTTCTGCAACCTTTTTTGTAATGGTAGAAACTAGACTACCATCTGCTTATTTTTTAAACATTACTCGTAATAACAAAAACAAGACGGAAAAGTTCTCTGGAACAAGAGGGAGCTGACAAGATGTATGAAATATTTTCCTATAATCTTGCACATCTGGACAGGCAACTTGCTTTACAAACAATTCTGCTGGATAAAAGAGCATTGCATAAAATTTATAGTAGCCCTTTTAATAGTTCCTCAGATATTCAGAACTCCAACCTGTAGACATTAACATTTACTACTATTTGACAGCACTATATAATTTTCATATTCTACAGACTAAAGTGGATTCATCATTTGGTTTATTTTCAGCCTCACAGCTGAGAACTTGGGCTCTGTATGACTGTATTCCTGTTACTCTGCCTATAGCATGTAACAACTCTTGGCTTAAGTTTAATTATAGACTGAATTTAAGTGACATAAACTTATTAAAAAGTCCTTCCAGTTTGATATTCAAATTATTTTGTAGGAATTCTCGACTGGGTATGTGGTCTTGTCAGTTGATCCTTTTCAACCATGACCTGAGCTCAATGGACAGAATATAAGAGTATTTAACAATGTAGTTAATTCAGTAGGTTGTAACCAATGTTGGCATATGCAAATACATTTGTACAAATAGTGATCATCTCAGCATTCCTATTATATGTTATACAGAAGTTTAACCCAAATTTCACAACACACACACACACACACACACACACACACACACACACACACACACACACACACACACACACACATCTTTACATTCAATGATTAACTTTAATATTAAAGGTATTCAAAAATACAAAGCTAATCATCAGTTTTACAATATATAATCAGAGTCAGATCAAGGTCAAATAGGGATCTAGGCAGGGTAATGAATTGCCCCCAGCCAACACACACACACACACACACACACACACACACACACACACACACACACACACACACACACACACACACACACACACACATCTTTACATTCGATGATTAACTTTAATATTAAAGGTATTCAAAAATACAAAGCTAATCATCAGTTTTACAATATATAATCAGAGTCAGATCAAGGTCAAATAGGGATCTAGGCAGGGTAATGAATTGCCCCCCCCCCCCCAGCCATTATGGTGTCCCATTGGCTGTTTCTCCCCAGTTACTATGAACACTGTTCTCAGTGTGCATACAATTTTCTGTTTTACTTCTACATTGATTACAGATGTTTGGATTTAATTTAAAACTTTTATTTCAAATGTTAAAGGAAAAACACTGATAGACATTTGTTAAACAAAGCAATACACTCTCACAATGAAAACAGACTTAGCATTAAAACTTCTCTGCTTCTCTAATACTCACAGTCACTGAAACAGCACTGAAACCCATCTTCAAACAAAATGCATCTGGCCAGTGGCGGATTAAGTTTACTCTTGGGCTGTTATCAAATCATAGGCCCCTTGCACACATTTTTAGAACCATGCAAACATGCAAAGGTTTTTTGATTCACCTTTCTGGTTGTATTAAAATATATCCCTTGTATAATACAGTGCCACTTGTTAGACGGTGTTGTAGTTTTGAACATTTTTCCAGTATGTAATGAAACAAAATATATGAACCAATAATGATGAAACTGCTGAATTCAGAACATTTCAACCATAAAAAGCCATTCGAATGTCTGACATTACAATCCACCAATATCAGTCAATATGTACAATCTCTGCAGAAGCAAAAGGCATCTGAGTAATTCCACATTAAAGAGATCTGTAACTAATAAAGAGGTTGCTGCTAACAAACAACTTTATATTTCATCTACAAATTCAATGCCTACTAGCCTTGAAGAATAAATTGCCTATGTTACATTAAAAAATAGTAAGCTGGTAATATTGCAATATGAAATGGATGGCAAACTGAAAACAAACTCATAGTTACTAGGCATCTCATTCAAAGGAGGACATACTTAGGACACCCCACCCCTCTTAAAACACGACACACTATCAGTAATCCATCTATATACTGTGGGATTAAAACCCACAGCCTTCTGCCTCAAAAGCAAGCATGCTACTTTTTGTGCTACTAACACTGCTTCGAGATCTATACCAATATATTTGCTAAGCAAAACAGTTGCACTTTGTAAACAAACTTATCATGAGCAACAGTAAACTTTTCTTCCCTTGAAGCTCACAATTCCTTGAAAAATGCACCTTAAACTCACTTCCCTGAAAAATGCTGCTTAGTAGCTGGGGTAGGATTCAGGCTCTTGTTTCTTGTAAGTAAGATACAGGGTTTGAGTCTACACAAACTACTAAACACCTGCTATCTCTAACTAGAGCATTTCACTCTCACACACATGCCTTGACCTCTTAATGAAAGAAATTTGGACAAAAATACCTCCCTCTTACACACACACACACACACACACACACACACACACACACACACACACACACACACACACACCACCTCTCTCAACCTCTTAGCATAAAAAATCTGGGTAAAGCCAAAAATAATGTGGTTGTACAAAGCCCCAAAAATAGGGACAAACTTAAAATATTGCTCTCACAAACTTCTAAAGTTGGTGGAGTAAAAGACATTGTGTTATTGTAAATGTTCTGAAGGATATGATGAAGTCTGAAACTCAAATGCCTGTCATTATTTAGTTAATTCTGTCCTTACTGATCTGCCACAACAAACCCAGAAAACCACAAATTGTGTGAGGATTAGACTAAAAATATGAGGCAAAAATCTGGACTTTCTATAAAAATCTGGACAGTTAAGAGGCACCTCCCTCCATCTTTTAAACACGCACACACACACACACACACACACACACACACACACACACACACACACACACACACACACACACACACACACACACACACACGTACCTCTCACTTGTCCATTCATGGTCCGCATTTCAAACTTCTTATGGCATTCAAATTCCACACTTGTAGAAGATGAAGACAAGTAACAGATCACACATACACAAAAGACCAGATGCATAGAGAACATATAATCACTCCAACTCATTCAAGAGCTACTGTGTGAGGCAGCTGAGTAACATACAGCATGCCTTATGCTGATCTTTGCAGAAAAAAGGTGCAGTACTACTTCCAGGAAAGAAAATCAGGCTGTGCATCTTTCAAGAAAACAGAATGGAACAGTGTTTAAATATCAACAGTGGAGAAGTATGATTCCATTTTCTGAAACACACGTCCATGGTTTTGTAGTACACAAAATGCAATAAGGGCATTTACACTTTCGTGCATGATCTTGGAGAATGCCATAATCCAAACATCTACTCTGAAATCATATCATATAGGAGGATGTGTCACAATTACCAGTCAGCTATGCATTGGCCAAAAGTGTGCCAAACTTCTATCAGGACTTCATTTCACCATTGTATTCCTTCTTTCAATTTCTCTCTTCACGTGTTTATCTCCTGGTCTCACTTAACAATTATGAAAAGAGTACAGTTTACTCCCTTTATTTACTTTTTTGGCTTATATCTGCACATTACTGCTACTTGTCTGAGAGTGGATGTGTTTGTGGGTGCATTTTTGTGTGTTTATTGTCTTTAATAATAATAATAACAATAATATATATAAACATATGCACGCACACACACATCATACACATATATACACATGCATGTATGTACAGTATGTGTCAATCCATTGTCTCTATTTTTTCTATTGATATATGCACACATTCACACACAAACACACACAATCGCTATTTCTCTTGCATACACATATGCAAGCGGCAGAGGTTGTGTGTATATCTGTGTGTGGGTATAAGTGTGCACTTTCATGTAAAATTAAGTTCAGTACCAAAATTATACTTTTATGCTTATATTTTTTAAAATGTGCAAAAAAAAAAAAAATGCAGTTACTGATTCACCTAAATGACCTGATCATATTTAAAGAATCACCAGCTGATCTTGCGCTTAAATACAAAAATGACAATTACATGACTTAGTCAACCATTCTTGTTTTCCAGTTTAAAGCACTTAATAACAACTCCAGTGGCATTAATAATTGTTAATATCAACAATAAATATCTAAAATAAGACATATTGTTACTAATGCAGCAACTCTAAAATAATATGATCTAAATGTAAAAAAAAAGTGACATCACCACAAAATATTTAATGAGCAATGCCGCAGCTAATAAAAACATTTTAGTTAGCCATCCTTGCCTTTCAGAAATGTTGCATTTCATTAACACATGGATTATGAAACTATACTGATAGAATGTGATAAAATACTTGCTATACCAGTAGAGGACACCTGTGTCCTCCATGCCATGACCAAGTTTTTTAAATGTATGGCACTCGAGGATGGGAGGGAAGTGAAGGGATTACTAGATTCTGAGAGCATGGTTTCACTTGGTAGGAAATGTAATGTCTGCTAATATAAAATTTATAGCAAGTGAAAGGCAGAAGTTGCATATATTTATGGACATATGAAACTGTAGCCTATAACCATAGAAATTCAGACACTGTTGGTCATACAATTACATCCTGTAGCTTTAGTTCCTAGTCTAACATGTGATGCTGTAATAGATCAAGAGTTTCTGTAGCTCAAGACAATGTGTGAATTGTACGGGTTGGGGGAGCACAGATAGATACTCTGGGGTATAAATATTTTTCAAATAAAATTGGTGGTGACTACATCAGCTTCACAGGCCTTAGTCTACTCCAGCCAAAAATAGGAAAGGCAGTAGCAATCTGACACAACACCTCTCAACTTCTATGCTCAAGATTTTTGAAGAAAAACAAAAATAATGTGGGAAGAAATTCTAAAATCAGGGAAATTTTCTGAATATTAATCTAATTCAACTACAAAGTTAATGGAACAACAGATGTTATATTAACATGCATTTTATGAACAGTAAGAAGCATAAATCCCAAATGACTGGTGTTACTAAGTCAAAATCATGGACAGCTTGCAAAATCAGGGACATTTGAGTGTTATGCCTGACATGGTGTTAAAAGTAGTCATAATAAAGAAAGAGAAACAGGGGTAGGAACTTCAAAATGAATTAAAACCTGACTATAACTAAAAGGTAGAGAAAAACATGTGGATTACCAGGAAAAAAACAGTTATTAATTTAGTAAAAGAATGCAGCTCAAGAAAGGGATACAGAATGACCCTTTGAGTTATGAAATGGAGCAGTCTCTTTGAACTATACAGTGACCAAAGCCTGCACAGATTTTCTGACTCCCCTTCTGCTTTTTTCTACCACTGCCAATGTTGTTTTCTGGATCTTTTCTTCAGTCCATCAATTTTTATACTCACCTTATCTGACCTAGACTAGACTTAATATGTAATAATTTGTTTTTATATCTTCCAGTTGAATATTAATTTTCTCCAACATCAGTTTATAGTCCAGTAATTTGTGTTCATGTCACCATGCACACCTTTTTCACATCCCTGCATCTCTTTTGGCACAGATTTTTGCTTCTCCAGCCTATTGACTCTCAGCTCCATCCTAGTCAAATTGCTGTTCCTTCCCCGTTACCAGGGTAATGGTTGACAGAGATTAAGGGTGCTTTGGATGTTTCCCATTTACCTCTACTTCATTTCCCCATGGACTCTCAGCTTGTGGAGCTAAAGGGGGAGGAGCAATGGACACCTTGCCCTGGTTGCCCCTTACTTCCACATAGGACATTGCTAGCAAGCAGTCCGATGTCCTCCATAAAAGCATGAGAAGTTGTTTCTTTGTTCTCCACCAGAGAAATTGGTCTTCCCTATGTGCTAGCCTAAGTGAGAAGGTACTGAGACACACCCTATCATGACATTCCTTTTCTGATTAGTTCCTGCAGTCCTAAGAACAACTAAATGAATTCTGACCATGCAGGTCACAGTAAGGGCTTCTTCGCTGTGTGCCATGAAACCAGGTATATATTCTTCACCACAATGGCATCTTGCTTTCTTAAAATAACAATATCTTTTCACTTGTTTTGCCATTTTACCTTCCTTTCTCCACTTCCATGCTACCTTAAAGCAAAGCAGATTAACAGATTTATAATTTTATTGTATTTTGCTCTCCCTGTGCAGCAAGGCTCTTATACACATTCACAATCAAACGTTCAGCCCTTCCTCTTCTTCCCTTCCACCTTATGGTTCAAGTAATTATGAAATGTACCTTTCTCCTTTCTCCTGTCTAACATTTGTTGCACTTTAAGAAATGCTTTTTGTTTTTATGAATCCATGTCTCCTTTGCCTTGCTTCCTCACTCTAGCTCAATATTCTCTACTAAACGCCCCTGCTCCTTCCCACTTTCTTCTTTGGATACTCATGTTTGTACTTAGTAATCCCCTTTAACTCCTTTTCCCTACTTCAAACTCTTCTGCATTTAACAACAACGATTCACATACTCAGCACTTCACACTGAGGTGAAAGTGTGCTGTTCTGCTTTCATACTCCGCTCCCAAGCCCTTTCCAGGCACTGGCTGCTGCTCTCTTAATCGGCCATCTTTCTCAGTGACTCTTTCTTAATGTTGCCGCATATTCTGAAGTTGGCATCCTGAATCTTGACAGGATCACTTCCTTATAACAATAACACTTTATTTCAGCAGGCTGAGCACTGTGAGAAACTGGCTTTGAAGGTCAGTTTCTTCTGAAAATGGTATTGTAGATAGTCTGAGCTTGCTTCATAAGACCACTTCTAAGGAGGTATTTGTTTTCCTGACATATGTCCTCTGAAAGTCAATAAGTCTGAATGCTTGCATAGCTCATCTTTTACAACTCCTTTTGTTTCTTGAGACATGTTTTGGCTACTTTTATGATTAAGTTAGGTAATCTGTTGTTGTTCTGGCTGTTCAACTTGATCTATATTAATTTGCAAATTATTTTTCTGAATTGCTGTGGCTTTTGAGTGTTGCTTTTAGTCTGCATCATTGCTGGTCCTAAGGATCTATTTGGTTTGGATGCATAATGCTGTACTCCCTTCCTACAAACAGTGATTGAATTAACCAATTATATCCAGCACCCCGCACCTCCCTTGGGAAACAGATCTTTGATTATCAGACTCTCTTTCATGCAGAATCATTTCTAAAAAAACAAATACATGTGTTTCTATTTTCTGCATCCTTCTCAAGTTATTTGGTAAGCTGCAATATTTTTCTCCCAATGTTACCCAAAAAGCAAAATGATTTAATTGAAGAACTTAAGACATAATGCAACTTGTAAATGTCAATAGTTTCTCCTGTATTTGATTAAGTTGTTTATATTTGATATAAATATCAAAAGCTTTAGGAATTCATCACTTTCCCTTACCAATATCTTTCACATGAATCAAATAAAACAATATAGTACATATCTAAGCCGATAAAGCAGTATAATATAAGTTTTTGGTAAAGACAATTAACAGGTCACTTAATATGGTTTTGTAGCAGGGCAACAGTAGGTTCTTCATTCAGTTTATCACCTTTATTACTTTTGTATGTAAGATCATGCATGTCAGGTAAGTTGACTATGTGTAACCTAAAGCTATCAAATAACATACAATAGCAAGGGCATGCAGTTTCATTGGCAGCACTGTATGAGTCAATGAATACCAGGACACATATACTGAAATAATAAAAAAAAAAATGTATAGCGGCTTTGCTTATTTTCCTGAGAAATGTTTTAATTTGGCACTTTGTACTATGTGGTACATTGTGCAGGGCATGCATCTATAATGATCTAGAATGGGGAAGCTAGATGACTTGATAGGATATGGTTTTAAACTACAGAACAGTTTTTCTTTTGCCACGTAGCTAGTAAATTTAAGTAAGGGGGTGTGAGGCTGAATGAAGCTTAGTTAGGTTTTAGTAAACATTTGCATTTTTGTTACATTAATGCTCTTTTAATTGGTCTTCTGGGATACTGGATGTGTTATATTCAGTTATGGAGTTCAGACTCCAGTGACAGTATGACTGATTAGCAGTTTGACAAGTGACAAATATGCAAATATATGGCTGTTGTTCTGTCTATATATTATCGAAGTTGTCACCCTCCAGGTATGTAGTCATGAAAGCAGCTAAGTTATGGATGACAGGCCATTTAGTTCTGCATTGAGATATGAACAAAGAGCAGTGCTTCAAGAGTGCTGACAAAATTCTCACTGCATTGTGAGTGGAATATCAGAACATCGTCCTCTATTTCAATGCAGAATGACTTAATAATGGAGTGTGCCAAAACATTCATTAATGAAAAATAAAATATTTGTCCTAGAAATGTGTTTGCTGAAGGCAGGATTTTGTAAGCTAATATTTACAGAAGTTTGTAGTTGGAAGGCAAAGGTCAATGCCTCACACATTTGATCACACTTTAAACAGCATAAAAGCTTTAGTCTGAAATTAATACAGCAATGTGGTACTTGAGGAACCATTTATTAATGCTAAATACTATAATTAGAATGCTGAATATAATCTTCTACCACTCAAAGGATGACAGTTTCAGCCTCATTTTTACCTTTACACTTGAAAGTTCAAAATAATAGGGTTTGATAGAACTGGATTGCTTGTATGAGGTGTTCTTTATTTCTTTTTTTCCACCATAGGGGGTTAGCACTAGGTTTCTGAAAACCTTGAGATGTCCTGAATGTGTTACCAGAGAAACAGGGTTATTACACATTTGATGTCAGCATCTTAGGAAATTGCAGTTATTAAATTGTTTATCAGAACAATGATTTCATATTATTTTGCACTCAGAATATTTAATATTTTTAATGCAACATTTTAAAATTAGTTTGCATGCAACTCAAGCGTGCCAAGTTTCCTTAATGGCTTTTGCACTGGAGGAACCAGGCAGGGAATGCTAGACAGGAACAGTAATCATCAACTCGCACATTACAGGACAGATAGTGGAGCTTGCGTTGGTGATCTAGTACTCCCTCGGTGATGCAGGTAGTGCTGTTATTGTGCAGCAGATACACACTTAACTCAACATGTCTGTGATGGGAGGAGCTGACTTTATGTATGACAAGTGACTCACATGACATTGAGCCATCTGCACCCAATCAGGATTCGACAAAATCCTTGGGAATGAAAGACAGTACATGTAATGCTGTCAAGGTACTCTTCTCCAGGTTTTCTCTTTCCCTTCCCAACCCATTGATAGACCCTGTAGTCTGTGCCCTTGGAGGTAGTAAAGTAGACTCTAAATTTAGTGTCAACTTGAAAGACACTGCCCAGCTGATTGTCAGCTGGAAAAATACATAAATGGACAGAAAAATTATTTAGATAGCAGTCACACTAAGCACAAATTATAACCTGCCATTCACCTACTACTCACAAAGGAAATTCATAGCACTGAAATGATTGGTTTTGAGATCTTAAAGTACATAGAAGAAACAACAATATCTAGTTGGTAGTTTGACTGAGAGGAATAAAAATATGCAGATATGAAATTCATCCTTTAATTTTGGTTCATTTCTCTTTTCATTTACCTAATATTTGAATCTGAGCATGTACACATAAAAACAAATTACCCAGCTAACAAATGAATAAATGTACTATTACTGTTATGATGACAACAAGTAGAAGGTGTGTGTGGAATAAAGGGAAGACTCTGAGTGTTGAAAATATACACAGTGCAAAAGAAAAAGTCATGTAATCATCTGTCCTCAATTAGGAAACCACAACAGAAAAAAAAGATGTAGGAGTAAAGCAGAAATAGTAATGAAACAAAATTTCTTAATCCATTTCTCATACATGTAACATATCATAGCTATCTTCATATGAAACAAAATAACAGTTAAGGTTCTCAGCTCACTAGAAATGACAAGACATTTCTAGCTTCTGATTGTAAAGTATGATCAGTTTGTTAGGCTTGGAAAATCTAATATGACATTTTCTTGCTATAACTTCTTCAAGCTCAACAAATGTTTATTATTCTCTTTCTCAAATATCCTAGTAACATCAGTAGTAAGTTAAAGCTGCAGATTTTCACATTCTGGGCTCTTTAAGTAAGATTTCAGTGCATGCATCTTAGCAGTCCTGTACTGATGGATTGTTCTTGCCAGAGCACATCTCAACAAAAATGGTTTCTTCATTAAAATGCAGAGCACAATGAAAGCAAAGTAAAGTGAGCTTTCCTCTCTTACCGGTTTTAATTTTGTTATGAATCAATGGGTGATGAATGTACGAAGAAGTGAACAATCTTTACTTTATCTCTGGCACAGACAACCAGGTGACGCTCACCCAGAGTGCAACTCAAATACTTATCAGTAAACAATCACAAATATCTTTTGTAAAACAGAAAAAATATATATTCCAAATCTATTTAACTGAGCAGTTATAAAATTATACTTTCATGTGGTGTCTAAGGATAAATGAGGCACATACTGATTAAATGAATGCAATTTTTTTAATGTTTATTCCAAGCTGTGTGACACAAAACACAGTTGGCATCATGCCAGAATGCATTGCAAAAAGACTCATGGATGATGCTTATAAAAACAATGGAAGCCTCTGATTTCTTTACGCTATACACAGCAGTCTTTGAAGCTGTACAATCCTTATGTCAATGCAGTGTGTCTTTAGCAGAGTTTCTCCCCTATCTTTTACCTATTCAAATATTAATCTCATTAACACAAACATTAACTGAAATAGTATTTTCCGTTATCACATGACAGATAGTTCCCGCCAAAGCTCACCATTTTGCTTTTTGGAATCGCCCTTGACCTTCTATGGCTTTTAACTATGCATGTCCATTTTCCTTTATCACCAAAGCTACATAGTTAAATCATCAGCGGACCAGAGTTGCGCTGTGGTGACCCCTAACCGGGAAAAGCCGAAAGACACAAACAAATATATATAGATATAGATAAATAATGTGTGTGTGTGTGTGTGTGTGTGTGTGTGTGTGTGTGTGTGTGTGTGTGTGTGTGTGTGTGTGTGCGTGTGTATATGTGGGTGTGTGTGTGTTGCGCTCGTCTTCTTGGAGAAAACACTACAGCTCAGCCTCGATATGGCACCTCTTATTAGGTGACATTCCATTAACGTATTATTTTCAGATAAGGAGCATATGCAGTTCAAAAGACTGAATAAAGTTTATTGTTAAAACTTAATTTTATCTTATAAAAGATGCCTGGGTAAATATTCTGTGTGTTGAATTAGTCCATAAAACCTCTGCCACCAGTATTTATGTCAGTCTTACTTTCCACAGTATTCATCTTGTTCTATACTGAGCTCAGCTGATATAAGATTCAGTTATTATCTGGTTATATAAATTTCAAAACAAGGTATAGACAAGGAAAATGCAGTAGCATTATGTTTGCTTCCAGGCTGAAGGGATTTATTTAAAATTGTGAAATTGTAAAAGTAAAATGAGAATACCCTGTTGTCAAAATGTGTAGCTCTTTGATTTCAAGTCCTGCATTATTCTGCCTGACTCTTTTGGTATGCAATCACTTCTTCTGTATTTTACTTCCAGCATTTCTATCCATCAGCTATACTATTCCGTTTGTTAAAATTATCTTCCTCTCTTCAGGTGTGGTACCAGAGCTGAGTCAAGTTTCTAACATCATCCCCATGCAAATAGCACACATGTGGTTCACCTGGCTAGTCAGGTTCCTGTCGGCCAACCGCTTTCCTTTCACTCTTGGTCAAGATGTTGGAGAGAGTAGCTGCCATGCAACTACAGAGTACATTGAAGTTCACTGCTTAGAGCTTATTCTCAAGCCAGAAATCTGGTTTCAGAAAAGGACGTGGCAATAACACTACATGTACTGTCCTCACAGACAAGCAATACCTTGCCATAGAAACTGGAGATTATACAGTAATAGGCTTCAACAATATCACAAACACCTTCGGTTCAGTGGACAGTGTTGTCCTGGTTAAAGTGCTGCTAATCTGTTGACTAAGTCATTATATTCTGAGGTGGTTTGCTTACTATAGCCCCAACAGTTCTCTGTCGCTGTTGAACAGGGTTAGCTTCCATGTCCTCTAATAAAATCTAGAGTTCCAAAAGTGATGAACTTCAAACGTTCCTTTTTCTTTTTTCTTTTTAACCCCTGCACCATTTCTCTTGGCATTTAACACATGCTGCTTTTTTTTGCAGCGACAACACGATGATGTGGGTTTATGTAAACTTACTGCCACTCATCAGTAACTTTCTGAATAGCAGCTTGTCTCATTTCTGAATGTCTCTTGACCAATCTGGACTTAAGATGAATCTGAGAAAGCCACAGCAATGCTTTTTGGTATCCATAAGTGACTTAATATGCACAATTGAACATCTGGCTCTCATGTCAGTCCACTAAAAAGCACCCAGGCATCCCAGTACATGAGTATCTGGTTATCATTATCTATAACATGCATTCAGACATGTCAAAATCAGGGAATCTAGTCTTGAGACTGTTACATGCATTCAGACATGTAAAAATCAGGGAATCTAGTCTTGAGACTGTTACATGCATTCAGACATGTAAAAATCAGGGAATCTAGTCTCGAGACTGTTACATGCATTCAGACATGTAAATATTAGGGAATCTAGTCTCGGGACTGTTACATGCATTCAGACATGTAAAAATCAGGGAATCTAGTCTCGAGACTGTTACATGCATTCAGACATGTAAAAATCAGGGAATCTAGTCTCGAGACTGTTACATGCATTCAGACATGTAAAAATCAGGGAATCTAGTCTCGAGACTGTTACATGCATTCAGACGTAAAAATCAGGGAATCTAGTCTCGAGACTGTTACATGCATTCAGACATGTAAAAATTAGGGAATCTAGTCTCGAGACTGTTACTTGCATTCAGACATGTAAAAATCAGGGAATCTAGTCTCGAGACTGTTACATGCATTCAGACATGTAAAAATCAGGGAATCTAGTCTCGAGACTGTTGCATGTCTGCTACAATGTTACAGAGTGAACAATCAGCAGATAAAACTGGGAATGTATACCACTGAAAAGGGGCCCCAATCCTTACATTTGCATATGCCCACTCCATCACTGGTGCCTTCTCTACAAATAGCCAATAAAGACTACAGACATTGCAGGACAGAAGCACACAGAAGGCAGAATTACCAACTCATAATAAATCAAGTTGGCTTAGTTAACTACTTAGCACAGATAAATCCTGCTCTGTTGGACACTACTCTACTGATTAATAACATGTGGCTATTGCAGCAGTTTGGAGCAACTGAATTAACTGAAAAATGATTCTCTGAAAATTGTCCTTATAATTCCATACCAGGCTACCTCACTCTACCAATTATTTTTTTCTATCAGATACCCTACATTTTGGAACTCCCGCATTGGGAAAAAATCAGACTGAATAAGATTATTCATGTGTCTTCTTCTTTCATCTCTAGCTTTTCCTTCAACAGAAGGCAAAATGCCGTTCTTTAAGTATTGTTACTAAATGAATACAATTTTGTTCAACATGTGTTTGCAGATCCTTACTTGGCAAACCTCTAAGATGTTTACACAACAATTATCTGTATCTGCATATTGCCATTTATGATTTCCTTTATTTGTGTACTAACAGTATTATATATGTCTGCTCTTATTTGTTAGGCTAAACTCTTTCTGCGTAACAGTGCAGAGAATTGCCAAGAGCCAAGGGTGCACAGTCTGATTTCTTCCCACTCCATTTGTTCACTGTATGACTCTGGAATTCACTTAACCAGTGCCATAGAGGTCCATTTTGAATAGAAACAATTAAATCAAATATGGCAACCTGAAGTGTAGTGTCCATTGCTGAGTGATATTTGGTCAATGTGGGTTTAATAAAATACTTTTGGATGACTCCCATTTAGTTTACTGTTTATGCTATAAGAAAATGTACTTGCTTTCATGTAGGACCCATTCCTGGGGAGTAGACATTTTGTGATTTGTTGGAACAGAATAATTTTTTTTGATTGTCAGGTATGTGCAGTTTGAGATTTTGGTGAACTGATGTTACAGCAAATGCAGAGAAGGCTGTCTTATGTTCACACTTCATGTGTGTTCACACTTACCTGATACTTATCTGCAGTCTATATGTGTGTGTGATTGAATTTATGTGTGTGCGTGTGTGCATCCCAGTAGATACATCCTCAATAGTTTCCTTCACCAGCTGCAGACTGTGTGTCAGCAGAAAACTCAGCGATGATGCTGACAAAGGTGATATCTATAGGCCAGAAAACAATTAATCCCACATCTGCCAAGTCCTGGGTCCTAATCAGTGAGGAAGCTCCTCAAAAATCTCTTATGCAGTCCACACAGCTAAATGGAATGTGTACAAGAAATGCCTAGTCAGATATATAAGATCCTTTCCACATCATGAAAATACTGACAAAAAGACAGCAGTAGCTGTTGCCTGGATGTAGTAGTGCATGCAGACTGGTGTGCTGCAGGAGTCTGGGCAGTAGAAAGTGCACCAGTGTAATGCAGATAACCTTAGACTTCACCATTGACTAGAAATATGAAGCCATACTTTAAATGAGACATTAATATGCTCTCCACACTACACTGACATCCTCAGTTCTAGGAATTCCGCTGTCACAGCCTCTGTAGAGCAAGACAAATTGCAGCTTGCCATCTGCACCAAGTGGATCACCTGATGATGGATTCCTATCACTCTTCTACTAATGCTAGATGCCCCAGACATTCCTATTCTCTCAGTCCATCAGGATATCGGCATGTCTTTGAATTAACTGCTATGTCAACAATATCTCCCACAAAATTCACATCTGCAACCACCTCAATGTACATCCTTAGCTTCAGTTCTTGACTTCCATAGCAATCAACTAGAAGTGCATTATTAGCATACAGAGCATCCACTGGGGCATCTATTTCATGATTTATTTATAAGTAAGTTTTAGACTAGCTGCCCTTGCATTTTATGCTTAGCCAATTTCCCTTTTTGTACTTGAATTAATGTGTCCATTTGGTTACAAGTAGGCCATACCCATCCCATGGTCAATAATTATATATTACCCCTAATAACAATAATGGGATCATACCATAGATAACCTGATACCATAGAAAACCACATATGGGATACGCATTTAGGAGTTGCCTCTGTACATTAGTAGTACAGAGGCCAGTCCTGGGGTAAATTTTCTCTTTCAGATTCATACATCCAAATTGCACTTGAATATGGACAGGGATAAACTTTTTTATGTGGATGAGGAGTCTTTTGCACAACAGCGGTATCTTTTGTGGGATATACCTATACCCCCAAATCATTCTGTTGATGTTGCAGATGAGGCTTAAATCTCTAGACTGACTACTTCTGATACCATTAGACTTGCTGATGTGCAGTAAATCCATCAGTATTGGATTGGAGGATGCCTTGCATGCCAGACACAGGTCATCTCTTAGCAGTCTCTAGGATACTGAGTATAGTGACACTGCTTTGAGTCAGTCCATGTAGGGAATGTTGTTTAGGCCTTATCTTCTTTTAGTAAGGTATCTCTCTGGGCATTCCAGTTGTTGCTTATGTCTGGACATATGCATGCCAAAGGAGGAAATATATTCCATGATTGTCCTAAAGAGGTCTGAAGAAAGGGGGACAATGAAATCTCTAAATCTGGTCACAATGTCTTTGTTTAAAAGTTGTGCAATATAGAAGGATTTTCTTACAACAAGGGACACATGTTGGTCAAAAGTTAGGTCACTGTACCCAAAAGTTCCCAAATCCAGAACATCTGGCCAACTCTTAGGGTGTATGTTTAATATGGTAGTTCCATGGGACAGGTGACTTCCCAAAGGATACATTAATGCATTTTTTGGCATTTAGTTTTAATCCTTGATTTTGGCATCAGTTATTTATTTGGGACAGACCTTGCTACATGATGGCTAAGTCATTTGGGGATTCAATGACCTCTCCTAGCTTGCAGTCATCTGCAAACATAGTCAGCCAGAGCCTTTTGGTTTGGCTTTCACTTCAGAAAACTGGACGCCAGCAGGACAGGTGCCAGCACCTCCCCCCCCCCCCCGAGGACTCCATTGTTGACTGGTCTCTTTGTGGAGGCAACTTCCCCTTCTTTGCTCTCCTGCATCCTATCTGTGAGCAAGTTGACAATTTAGCAGGTGACATAGGGGTTGATTTCCAGTTTATTTAGTTTTTCTATTATGCATGAGTGGTGTATTCTGTCAAAAAATTGGTCAGGACAAGATATGTGGTGTGGACCATTTTACTTTCATCTATTGCACTGGTGACCTTTTCAAAAAAAGCCACTAGGTTGAATATGCCTCACACATCCTTATTGAATCCAAACTGAGACAGGTCCAGTGTTGAAGGTGTCCTATGTCCTGATTAATTCCATGATAAGTTTTTCCTTGTATTTGCATATGTGGCTGGACATATAGGTCTGTAATTACCTGGGTCTCTGGAAGGTTCTCCCTTATGAAGGGAACTGACTGTAGCTGTTCTCCATTTGCTTGATACAAAATCTTTATGGAGGATGAGATTGAACATGTTAGAGGTGAGGCTAAATTGTGCTTTATGCTTTTTAAAATGCATCCAAGAATATTGTCAGGACCTATCAATGCAGTGTTTTTAGCTTTTGATAGCACTTTTAGGACTTGGTCCTGTGTGATAGCTGCAGGTTAGCCAGTTTCAGTTGTAACTTGAGGGGCAGACATAAGGGATAGAGCAGTAAAGTTAGAGCTAAATTTAGTGGCCATTCGGTTTGTTATATATCTACTGCCACGGTGTAGGTACAATCATAATCGGCTCAGCGCATTGCTACATTGTGCTTTTGAGATTATGAAGAAAGCTAAAAAAGTGACTGTTTTTGACTTGGGTAGCTATTTTAGCCTCAAATTTGGCTTTGGTGGATTTTATAAAGTCCTGAGTTGTTTGTTTATTTACATGACAAGGGCTCTAACTTTTTAGGAATTAATCTTCTGGTCAGACTTATTTTCCTTTTATTATAAGACATCTTAATATTGTGATTCAATCATGTGGGTTTGTTTTTCAAAATTTATTTAATGTTTTTAATAAGTTCATCTTACACTTTCTTCCAGTCACTTCCTAAAAATGGAACAGATGTAATCAATATTATGAACAACATATTGCAAAAATATTAAAGTACACAATATAGCCATATGCTGTGTCCTGATTCCTAGAAGAATTACATAAAGCATTCTAAAATATATAGAGGAATCAAAACAATACAACGAAAAAAGTAAAATCAGACTGCATCATAAGCTTATAAAACTTATGCATTGATCATGACCTATTATTGTAACATGTAGTATTCACAAAGATGGAGGTGGGCAGAATGTGCAATGAACAATCCAGTAATTAGATAAAATATTGATAGCGTAAATAACCAAAGCCTTTACACAACAATTGGTTGGCACTAGTACATATAATAACAGAAAAAAAATGAAACAGCAATGTTTTCAGTTAATTTGCAGACTTTTCAGTCAAAAGCAGTTACTGATCTGTTATCCATCCATCAGCCGTGATGAATTCTACTCCCCTGGCAGTTGCTGTGAATATGGTAGGGTTAGTGATACAAGGGACACACAGAAGTCACACAGTGATAGAAATAACTCTGGGTTAATCAGCAAGTTTGTCTCTAAGCAGCCAACAGCATAAATTCAGGAAGTATAGCAGAGGAATGACTTCTTGAAATTCAGAGGCAAATTACCCAAACTTAGGAGGGCCCAGCGGTACCACATCTGGATGGTAAGTGCAGAAATCGTGTTCCTGTAGCACCAAATATATCGTGCAAATATGATGAGCTGCAGCTGCTATTTTTAAAGTCAGCCCAGCAGTACTAAACAAGAAAGGCATTTTTTACTCCCTCAGTCTCTGGACAGCAGATTAACAAGAATGAAATAGCATCTAGTTATAGGCCTGTAGGGCTTATCAAAGCCCATCTGCATTACACATTCTTGTGTTAGTTGAATGAAGTCCAAGTGCACTCAAAGTGCCTTGGACATTTACAGAAGGATGCAGAAAACTGGATATTTTGGAGAATTTCTTACTCAGGCCTTATATGTAAGAAAAAAATCTGTGCTTTCTAACAACCATATTACAAGCAAGCAAAACAATGTGCTACAAAACACAACTTCACTTTGTCTCACAAGTACTGATGTTTTATAATTCCACAGCATGTACAACTTGTAAACTAGTAGCAAACTGTATATCGTAATTTGTTTTTTCTGCAGTAGTATCTTCATGTGGATGTAAATAAAAGACTTTGAAGACCTTAAGGTCTCGAAACTGGAACAGAGTTTCTATTCATTCATTTTCTGGTTTGATCATCTAAACTTGAATGGAAGCAATATATAGGCAGCATATTGCCCAGAAGCAGTGCTTTCATTTGAACTAAAGCTTGCTTACAAACAAAGCCAGATAACGTGTTAATTCAGCTCCAAGTTTAAAAGTAGACACTTTTACTCTAAAAGGACCATATAATTTGCAAAGAAGATTGTAGATTTCTTTATTCCACTACCAAACCATTTTTGAAGACAGTAAGCAGTAGCAGGCCAAGACCAAATGTTTGGCCCAAAACTCACTTAGATAACAGAACAGAAAGATCTTTATTAATAGCTGCTGTGTCTAATAGTCACCATCAAACAGCTTCTGAAGCAACTTAACATTTGTACTTTAGCAGGCTAAGTTTAATTTTTGTAGGCAACGTATGCAGTAACATTTTCACTTAAATTATGCAAGTGCTGTAACTTTTTTATCTTGTGATACGGCAAAAGGGATTGCAATGAGCTTTGAAGGCATCCTCATCTAACAGGCAGGTAACTGAAACTATACCTCTTATGCAATGTCTTGACTATATTCATCTTAAACTAGATTAGGATATGTGTTTCAGCCCATGTCTGTTATTTGGTCAAAAAGAATATTAACAGATGTAATGCCGTTTGAAAGGTAAAGACTGTCCATTTCCACTTACGTCATGTGTACCAGCCTCAGTTTTTCTGACTCCTTCTTCTATACTGTGATGTACAATGTTAAAAAAAGCAGAAAATGGGAGGCTTTGTTAGGCCCATCATAGGGCATACAGACTTACTAATGGATACAGATGAGATGAACGTAAGTTCAATGCCCTGCAAGACTTTAAAAGGATGAATTCTCCTTTTGCACATCAAGTAGGTCTAGCACTCATGAGTAAATAAACCACAACCTACTGTTAATTAGAGGTAATATACAGACATGTAGCAAATGTGGCATGAAGGGGACAGGAGCCCCAGGTGCAAAGTGCTAGAAGGCACATTCTGCTGGTGCCTATCAGCTAGTAGAACATTAATTTCAGTACTGGCATTTCTGAATTCCAATACTTAAATGTTTAAATACTGTATTTTGGTATCTTTTTTTGTTCCTCAAGTTGAGGCCTTGCACCCCTTATGAACTTGATGACTGGTGAGGAGTGCCATATCAGAAAATGGGCCCTTTGTTATTTTTATTTCTTTATTTATTTATTTATTTTGTGTTCTTCAACTTAAATTTGAGGGACACCAGTTTAAGGACTGGTAGTAGGGGCTACATGAGCCATTCAAGGCTCTGCTGACATAAATAAGAATGTGTAACAGCTAATAGTAGAATTATCCTTAATGGGTATGCTGCCTGCTCATAGTTTGTTAGTTCTCCGCCAAGTGAAAATTGCAAATATATTTTTCAGAGAAGCTACGAGGGTGAATATTCTAGTTTCTCATATGGTTTGCTATAGTCTTCGTGTGAAAAGTAAAGAGCAGCACCAGAATATTTTTCATTCAAAACTTCCATTTAGTGTACACAGATATGAACTGTGCCTCTCAACCGTCCAGATTTTTGCAGAATGTTCAGATTTGTGTCTATATTTTTGGTACATTCCTGGTAAAATACATGTTTTCTGGCAAAACTTTTAAGAATTACATCATTAAACAACGACATACATTTGAGTTTCAGACTCTGTGTCCTTCAATGAATGCTTGCTAAAACAAAACATATTAATGTAGCAGCTTTAAATAAGAATAATATTTAAAATGCTTCCTTGATTTTGGGCCTTTGTTCCACCATTATTTTTGGTATTGTCTGGATTTCTTGTGAATACAGTTTGAGAGGTATGATATGCACAAATCATATAATTAATAGTGTATAAGAAATTCTTAGAGTTGTTGAAAACTAGCCACCATAGAACACAAATATAAGAATAAAATATGATTCTACAGCTAACATATTAACTACTACAATGGCCAAAGCCATACAGGAAAACAGGGCCTGTGAGGGCACAAATGTAAAAAGCAAGGAACAGCAGATGCAACTGCAGCTTATATTGGGAAAATCATCAGTGCAATTATCAAAACAATTGCATATGCATGTGTGTGAGCTTTGGTTGGCTTGTTTATTTATTCAGTTATGCATTAATTTACATATTATCTATGATGGTTTTGCATATATAACTGTAGGATATGAGTTTAATTAGTAAACATGCATTTAACATAAACTGCATTTAGCTAGCATAGAAATTTCTAACCCCATAGACCTTTCCTGCAATTCTCTTTTGCTGAATTTGTCTCCTTAGCAAAATTAAAACAGAGGAGTCAAGTGTTCGTTTGTTTGTACGGGGGGGGGGGGGAGAAAAAAATGGAAGGCATTGCCTCTGCAAAGAAAACAAATCTGTCAGTCATTTTTTGTTAATGTGGTGTTTGTCAAATACATACATTTTAGTTTGCAAGTAATTAGTTTCAATCCATAACAAAACCTTCCATCTATTGTAGGCCTCAGTGTACTAGAAGCTATTGTAAAGGAGCAGTGACTCCAGAATTATGATAACTTAATGGGACTCTATTTTAATGCTAGTTCCAACATAAGTTTCATAATATGAAGAGACAAGCAATTTATGTGGGAAGGCAAACTCGTTTTGTGTCAGCTGGGCTGTAATTTCATAATTGCCCAACTATGACTCATAATGTCCCCAAAACATAGGTTGTAGAAGGATAGCAGGGCCCTTATCAGCCCATTTCTCTCCAATATCACTGCATGCATGCAGGTGGGGTACTCCAATTAAATATAATGTAAGATGCTGGTGTTTTTCACACAAAACATTTTTTTCATCAGAAGTAGATTGAAGAATGGTACAGTTGAAGTAATCAATTTCCTCAGTTCCATGCCTTTCTGCTATGAAATAAACACAGAAAGAAAACACAACAGTGTTTCTTCACATTTAAAATTTACAATAATGACTCTGCTGTGCTCAGCACTCAAACCAGACTTACAAAAATCTTACCTGCAGGAGGAGCTTTCACTATACACCTCAACTAATCTAAGTGCAAGAAATCTTGTCAAAAACAATGGAAGAACAATGGCCCAGAATCAGGGACCAATTTTTAAATAGTGCTCTTTCAAACTTACAAAGTTGTTAAAATAACAACTTTTATGTTAGTATGCATTTCTGAGGAATATGACGGCTGAAATTCAAATGTATGTCATTATTTAGTGCTATTTCTTGTCAGTGACTTGGATTGGCCAGAAAACCACTAATTTTATAAGGAACAGACCAAAATATGAGGCAAAAAATAGATATTTTGTGAATTTCTGGCCTCTTGAGAGGCATGGTTCTCACAGGGTACCACTACTAATGAGTGAGTGAAACAGATGTGGACTAGTGTCATTGCATTTCCAAGATCAGCTCTGGGACCCAGGCATAACTACGTTGGTCAAGGGTACGAATAATTGTTTAAAAGATGACAGCTATAGAGACCGACTTTTTACTCAATGTCATTAAGCTAGGTGGCAATGAGGAATACCTCATAATTGTGAAAAAAGTGCCCTAAAAAGATCTGACCTTGTTTTATGATGCTCTTAACAAAATACATCAGACAAAAACAGAAAAAAAATGTATGAGATTCACCTGCCCTGAATTTTCAAATATCTCTCTCACTGTTCTCAGTCAGTAATGCTGTAATATAATTTAAGTAATCTCTTGTGCTTCATATTTCTAGGGCTAATATTAACATAGTCTGCTGTCTCGAGAAAAATGTATATGTGATAAAGTGTATTAAGTTGATTGACTGTATATATGTATGTACTACAGCCAAAATCAAAGTCGCTCCCTCACATCATACATAACAAGTTTTAATGTTTCACTAAATCAGTGCTACTTACAGTACTTTTGGGAAAAAGTTAGGCATACTGTTCAAAAATATTTTTTTTTATGAACCACATTATGCAAAATAAGTAAATGAACAGACCTATGGTTTGAAGTTGAATTTTACATATAAATGATCATCCTAAGTAGCTTGTATACATAATTGATGTATCAATAAATAATTAATTGAGCCTGCATGTTTCCCTTTAAAAAACATGTCAATCTAAACAATTACCATTGCCAAAATATCCAGCCATCCACCTGGTCAAGCAGGATGTCAGCTAGTAAACTGCCACAGTAGTGACCTTATCAAATCAGCAATATATTCCACTCATCACTAATTTAGGCATGTAGCAAACAACAAGCTCTTTTTTACATACCAAAAATTGCAAACGCTACACATATGCAAATTTACAATAAGAGTAGAAGGTGATGAAAACAGCAGCACTCCTGCCTGGAGTCCAAGAAAGAGCAAGGCTTTTCTTTTTGATTTCCGTAGGTACTTTCTTGAGACCTTGTTGAGCTGTTATAATGTCCCACTGTACATTATGGATGCCAATTCCAAGCTTGCTGGAGCAGTGACTGATAACACTGACTTTATCTTTTCTGATGAGCAGTACCATCATTACAGTGGTCTGTCATGGCATTGCCCTGACCTGTTTGGGGATTGTCAGACAGACAATGGGAAGAGTGACAGAGTTTTATGATAGCTTTGTTTATTTATTTGTCTGTCTGCTAATAGGTGCTCCATTGTACTGACTTCTTACAAATTTATTTTAGAGTAACCATGGAATATCAAGCCAACACAGAGGAATATCAAAGGAGGTAAGAGTGCGTCTCCTGGCCATGGGGTATATATGCCATTTGCACTGCTCTGTGCAGTTTCATTTTGATATGTAACATATGTATGTACTACTGTTCTATTTTTTTCTCCTTTCTGCAGGTCCATTTTTTTGTGGCAGAGAAGCAGAGATGGTCATCTTACATGCAGTGGACAACACTTCAGAATCCGGGTCAGCAGTAGTCATCAGGTCTGTCACCCTGCTGAAGGTGACCTAGAAAGCTTATGGATGACTTCCATGTCCAAATATGAGAAAGTATGTAAAGACACTCTTCTGATAGTGCTCAGAGGGATACTTTCTGATCTCACAGTGACAGTTGCTGAGTCTTGTGTTTTTGGAGATTCACCAGCAGCTAGATGCCTAACTCTTAACTGTAGAGTGACTCCTGTTATTGCCTGTCAAGTCACATGATGTTAGACCCTCATATTCATCCCATCAGAGGTGAAGTACAATACATCATGTATGAATGTGACTCAATATTTGTGTGGGTTAGTCTCCATTGCAGCCTGGCACCTGTCATAAACACTGCCCTATAGCCCATACAGGTTTTCTTGTCTTATGTGACATTCTGCATATATTGTTTGTTGCCTTGCCCTCAGCATCACCAGGTTTTCACCATCTACCTGTCTGTCTGCCCCCATCCACTGTCATCTTGGTAATGTGTACCAAAACTTCCAATTCTGTCTGTCTACATTCTATGTTTATTTACCTGCCCTGCTACCTTCAATTATTTCTCTATCCATCTCATAATCATTCAGCCTTACGTTCCTCACCTACCTTTCATTTCATTATGTGATGGACGTTATTTCACCTCCTCCCCCCCAAAAAAAACCCCATAATATCCTTCCAGCACTATGATTCCTTATAGTTATCATTGTATGATTTTCTCTGCTTGTCAACCCCTCCCCCCCCTTAACAACTTCCCTATCACCCTCTTTCCTCAATGTGTTAAATGATGAACTGAGTTGGCACCTTGATGTAATGAACTTTCCTGGGGTGTATGTCACTGTGTATGCTGTAAATATGCAGTGCTTATTGTGTGCATAAATGCACAGTTTTAGGTGTACTTGCCTGCCTTTCCTGCAATGGACAATCTGATCACATGCATTTTGCTAGTGCAACTTATTCACTGAAACTGCTTAACTCTATTTTTGCCTATAATGTAACATTATTACTTTACTATGCAGTCCTTTTTTCAGACTACCACTGTTGTTCTGCTAAGAATCTTGAGAAGCTACAGGCAACATTAAGTACTGTGTTCTCTAGGTTGTTAGGTCGGGGTTCTAATCTCACTGCAGGCAACTTTTAAACATGCACTCAAGTCACTCAACAACAATTAGTGCTATTACTCTGTTATAGTACATGCTGGGGTGAATGACTTCAGATATACCTCTCTTGGCTATATGAAGAGAGACATGGGTAAACTCTCAGATTATGAGTCTCAGGAAGGTATGTCCCTAGCTCCAAACAGCATTCTACCTTCACCCAGGATGATGCTACAATGTAAACAAAAAATGATTGACTTCACCAGTTGACTTAGCTTCTGGTGTCAATCCAGGGGGATCCAATATTTGTCAACTGGGAAAGACATGGTTGACAAACCACTCTGCATTGCCAGAGATGGTCTTCACCTGTCTCCTTTAGGCTTTCGGATACTAGAAAAGGTTCTTGCCTCCACCATAATGCCTTTTTTAGGCAATGTAAAAATAAAAAAGTTGCAATGTAAAAAAATCCACTCTAGACAAAGTCAAGGTTATGCTGCTTAATGCTAGGAGGCTAAACAGAAAAATGTACTCCCTGGAAGCACTCGTCACTTTGAAAGATGCTGGTGTCAGTGCAGTCACTGAGGCATGGTTCAAGGCCATAGACAGCACCCCAGCCGTGCAAGGCTATAATGCCTTCCACATGTTCAGACCCCAAAACAAGTGTGAAAGAACCAACGGTGGAAGTGTTTCCATCTTCATTAAAGACAAGCACACCTCAAGAACGGTTAAACAGTATGACACTCTTTTGCTACTCCAGGTCCAACTACCTATAGGTAAAACACCCTACCACATAATTGCTGCCTACATGTTCCCTAACATGAACCAAGAGAAGCACACCACCTATCTGGACTTACTAATGTCACTCACTATACAGCCAAACACTTTGGTCATAGGTGATTTCAACAATCCTTCCGTTGACTGGGTGACATACATAAGTACAAACATGCTCGATCTGAGATTCCTGGACTTTGTCAATACAAATGCCCTGGAGCAGCTAGTCTGTGCCCTCACAAGGGGTTCAAATGTCCTAGACTTAATATTGACCAACATGGGAGGTCACTGCACTACCTGGTATGGTCAGATGGTCAGACCATAAGTCTGTCTGATTTGAAGTAATGATCAAACCTGACATGCCCACAACAGCAAAAAAACTGAAACATTTCTCCAAAGCAAACCCCAGCAAACTAGGCAATGATATAAAGTGTCAAACCCCCTGCTACAATAGCCAACAAAGACTCATATGCAGAGGAGTATACAAATGCCCTGTATAATCACCTAAACAACTGTATAGACTCAACTGTACCTTATCAACACCAGGTCCTCTCGAAAAAACTGGCCACCCTGGTGGACCTCAGGTATAAATAGGTTATACAACAAAAGAAAGAAACTGATGTCCAAAACAAGAGAGAAATTACTCAGCAAAAGAAAAATACCCTCCACAACTTGAACAAGGAAATCAAATATCATGTAAAGTCCTCTATAGTTAGTTACGAAGCTAAATTAACATCCCTAGTTAAGGATAATCATATTGCATTGTTTAACTACAGCCGAAAAATTAAAGAAAATACCCAACTATGTGCTGAACTTTCTCATACTGAACATGAAGAATTTGCCAACCTGCTAGCTGACAGATTTGGTGCATATTTCATCCCCCCCTTCCCCACCAGCCATACCCCCCCAAAGCATACCTGACACTACTCCTCTACCTAGTATCTCCAAAGAGCAGGTCATATCCATCCTCTTCAATGCCTCTATGGAACAAATAACATGCTAGGCTGCTTGCTGAATAATCTAAAACAAGACCTAGCAGAAACATTCGGCACTGTCTTTAACCTTAGTCTGAGCACTGGCCTTGTTCCAGCACAGTGAACAGCAACATTAATCTCCTTGCACAAAGGGAGTCCATCAACCGACCACATGAACTATTGACCCATAAGCCTAACCAGCCTTATCTACAAGGCCATAGAAAGCATCATCATGGACCTTACCAACAAGAATATAGGTGACCTTCAAACGCTTGACCAGACCCAGTCTGGCTTTGTTAAGGGTAGATCATGCTTATTGAACCTAGTGGGCGTCTTCGAGAATTTCATCAAAGCCCTGGATGAAGGCAAAACAGTCCATACTGCCTATATTGACTTAACCAAGGCTTTTGACACAATCCTCTTCTGGTATCTTTGATAAATTATGCCAGCAGGGGAATAGAGGATGCCTTCCCATTATAGAAGGAAGTAGCAGTCCACAAAAGTCATAAAAACTGACGGGTCAAAAAGAGAGCCAAGAAGACGATAGAGTAGACTACTGAGGATAAGAAAGAAATGATGTATTGTTACTATTATGCAAGAAGTCCAGATTTAACAGACAGAAAATATATGAAAAGATTGAGAGAAATTAGAGGAAAGAAAAAATACTTCCACAAGAAAAACTGTCAGAAGCTTCAAACAAAAATATGCGTTCATAAATACAATAGATGTATGAAAAACATTATATAGACCAAGAAACCTTGGGCAGTTTGGAAAAAGAAGCAACTGAGGAAATGCAAAAATATAAAGAACAAAATCTAGAGACTTTTATAAGCTATAAAAATGAAATATAGGCATGGGAAAGAAAGACAGATCTGATATGGTGCAATATTTATGCAAAGGAGAAAGCTAATTCATCAACACAAAAATGACAGCCCCAAAGATATTCAAAGAGAAATACAGGCAAAGGCATCCAGATATGGAAAAATTCACAATAAAAAAAATAAGATTACAAAGAGGAACAGAGAACAGAAGATTAGTACAGCAGAAGTTAAAAAAATGAAGATGAAGTTATGGAAGAGTTGTGAAGTGAAGAATTTAGTGTAGAAATTCTAACACAGGTGACATCACAGCAAGATAGAGCAATGGATCCCCAAATTAAGGAGAAACCAGTGGTGCGGGAAATATCTGATCATTTGCCATATGGAGATACTTTGGAGCCTTTCACGGGAAACCAGTAGAAAGGTTCAGTTGGAGTTGTACAGAAAGAGAAGGAACAAGAAAATGTGTTATCTCTGAGGCAGTGAGTGTTGTGGAGTGATAGGCCAGTGAGCTACATATAAAAAAGCAATGGATGAAACAGGATGAAACTGAAGAGAATGTGTGTGCTCTGGAACTTTCTATAGAGATTCTATAGAGATTCATGGGATATGGCAGAAGTAAACAGGATATATTACTGTGCAGCTAAAGAAATGACAGACAATGTCTTACTACAAAAATGCAGGGTAGTAAGAGAAAGGAAGGGGAAAAAATGAATGCTATCATGGAAATATCAAATAGAGAAAGCTATAAAGCAATTAAGACAAGAAGTGTCACTGTTAGAAGACTATTGAAGAGGGAACAGATCAACAAAAATACCAACAGACAAACGTGATAAAAGCAATGAGCAGTGTCAGAACAGATCTGGGTCTACAGTGCACTATCGCAAATAATAAACTACAAATATCATCATAGGCAGAAAAACTTAGAAGATTTGCAGATAAATATAAAAGAAAAGTACAAAATAAGCAATTTACTGATGATCCAAAAAAGTTTTATATAGAATTGGGAACAAAGTAAAAGGAATTGAAGCACCACCAAAAAATAAAGAAGAAATAGATTTTGGAGAAGTATCTATGAAGATCCTGTGGAACATAACAAAGATGCTAAATGGATAGAAGTAAAAGAAATAATAAGAAGTTCAAATATACAGGGTTTGAAATGGGATGAAGTTACGGCCAGAGAGACTGAAACAAAATTAAGGAAAGCTCTTAAACTGGAAAACTCCAGGCCCGGATGCAGTACCTAACATCTGGCTAAAAGTATTAACATAGGGATTTAGCCGTGAGTAAGAACTATTTATATGCAAACCCTGACCAGACACCAGCCTGGTTAACAATTGGAAAAACAATACTCCTACTTAAGGGTGCACCTGCAAGCTATTCTAAAAACTATAGACCGATAACTTGCCTTCTGATGACATACAAACTGTAGACTGGAATTGATGCAGACAGAGTTTATAGTCATTTAGAAGAAACTCAATCATGGCAACAGAACAAAAAGATAATAAAAGAAAGTCATATGGAATAAAGGATCATTTGTTGTTAAATAAAGTCATACTGGAGGACTGTAAAAGTGGAAGAATCTAAGTATGGCATGGATAGACTATAAAAATGCATTTGACAGTATCCCACATTCATGGATGAAAGAGTGTTTAAAAATGTATAAGATACACTGTACACTGATCAATTACATTACAACAACCATGAAACAGTGGCAACCTACTTTGCAGTTATGCCATGATAAAGGACAAACTATTATTCCACGTATAAAGACTCAAAGGGGGTATTCCAGGGTGACTATGTCACCACTGCTATTTTGTCTTGCCCTTAGCCCATTAAGTTAAATCTACTTAACAGATTAGGTCATGGCTACAATTTTCCTCCCAGAAAACAACAAAGTGCAAAGCTATTTCATCTTCTGTTTGTAGATTATTTAAAACTGTAATGCTTATCAGACGAGGAACTGAAAGCACAACTGCAAGTGGTCAAAGCTTTTTCAGATAATATAAGAATGTCATTTTGTCTTGATAAATCTGCAAAAACAACCTATAAAGCAGGAAAGCTACAGCATCAAGAAAACATCAGACTGGGACAGGAATGTGATATGAAAGAACTTGAGCAAGAGGGATTGTATAAATATTGGGAATTGATGAAGGATCAACAATAAAATATGAACAAATGTGAATATAACTTAGTAAGTTATTTTTAGAAGACATAAATTAATACTAAAAACAGTGTTGACATCTAGGAACAAAGTCCAAGCTATAAACCAATTTGCACTTCCTGCCATAATTTACAGTTTAGGAGTGATTGACTGGCTCTAAAAGGTGCTGGATAGGTTGGACAGGAAAACAAGAAAAACGCTTCACACTCATCAAATGATTTATAAAAATCAGTTCATACCAAGATTATATATTCCCCATTTTAAAGGAGGCATGGGCCTTCTCGAAATTGATTACATGTATAAATCTGCAATCATTGGACTGAATACATATCTGCTGACCTCAGAAGACCCAGATGTAGTGAAAATTTTTAAACATGAGGAGAATAAGTCTAAGATGACTTTCTGTTTTGCTTGGCAGCAGCATATCAACATCAAGTGGAAATGGAAATCAAACTAGAACTAGATAAAACTCAGGCAGGTACTGAATATGCCAAAAAAAAAAAAAAAGGAAAGAATATAAGGTGAAGGACTAGATGAGAAGGCAAGAAATATGGAACATGCATAAATATACTTGCAACTATCGAAAACTCTGGAATAATTTCATGTTGATCAAGATCAAATGCAGGAATGGTTAAGGAGAGGTGAATTTAAACCTAAGACTAAGGATGTTCTAACTCCTCTACACTTGACCTTCATTGGACCACTAACAGAGTTCAATGCTCCCTTTTCATATACCTCACCAGACACCTGCAGCAGCTGGAGAGACCACAGAGGTTTCTCAACAAAAAAAGTTTATGGCTTTCAAAACATAACCTACATGGAAAGACTAAAACCCCTGGCAATGTACTCTGTATCCTACAGACTGTTGAGAGGTGACTTGTGCCTGGCCTACAGAACAGTTTAGGACTCTGACCTAATGGAAATGCTTCACAAGCGTAAATCAGATAGGACAAGAGTACTCACTACAGGGATTTGGAAAGCCAACAGATCAAAAAAATATGTTGGGTACTTTTTAAACACAAATTGCACAACATCACACAAAATAGGAAAGTATGCAATGAGTCAGAAACAATCAGAGGAAAGTTTTTAAAAAGTATGGATACCTGAGACTGTATTGCAGAAGAATATAAAGTGGAAGACTGAATGATCATGCATTCAGGGGACAAAGTAAATATATAGATTTAAAAGGAATGGAATTTATACACAGAGATTCCATTCTGATTAGGAAGAGTAAAGTCATATATTTTTTCATACAAAATTTTTAATCGTATTTTTTCTGTTACCATGTCTACAATAACAACAAACAATAATCATAGTTTAGGCTTTCTAGTATTTGATAGCATTCACCTGGTTAGTAATATTCCCTCTATGCCTTTGTATTCATTCCGAATACATCCTTTTAAATGTTATTTGTGAGATTCCACTTTTGAGAATCAAGACTGTGGTTTTCCTTTGTATTCATTTATTTTTTTCTGTTTTTTTTTTTTTTTTTTGCCAACATGTATAGCATCATAATTTTATTCTGTCATTCTCAAGTCTACTCTTCAAGTATTCTTTGTATTTTTTTTCTGTAGTTAATGATCAAATAAAAATTAAATTATTTATAATGACAATATCATACACAGGTATAGGCTAACTGCCTAATTTCTTGGATAATATATAAAGTCAATTTTACAAAATGTAATATAAAATTAAAACGCTTTCCATATGTTTAAGAGGGACTCACCATTTCTAATTCTAAGATATATAACTTTCACTTTAGCACCACTAACAGTGTTCACTACAGGCACTCAAATGTAGGCACTCCAATCCCAAGCACGCAAACCATAGCCTTGAAGCCAGGGTCTAAAATGCCTTGTAGCTTGGCCAGGCAGATGCTTCAGCTCAGAATCAAATATCAGTTTGGGCAAGCAACTGTTGAGAGGGATCACTGCTCATACTCATAACAGAATATTAGTACAGGCAAGAAGCTGTGGAGAGTGAGATGGACTGGGTCTTGGATTAGAGACTGGGAGGGGGATGTTAGGGTTAGAAACCAGGAAGGGAGTTTTAAAGTTAAGGACAGGAAGGGAGTTTTGGGTTTAGGGAGTGGGAAGGAAGGTTTAGGATTAGGGAGCAATTGAGAAATTTATGTTTAGGGATGGATTTGCAGTTTTCTGTTTAGGGAGTAATCTGCAAGTGTATGATTAGGGTGGAGGAGTGGAGGTTTAGGGTAAGGGACCAAGTTGTTGGGTTTCGAACTGTGTGGGAGATTTAGGTTTAGGGCTTAGCTTCTATTAAGGCTATGTAGTTCATATGATCAGGTGTTGGAAGGGCTAGATTGAGCTAGTGGGAGTTAGAGTACTGTGAACTAGGAGACCACTACCAGCACCACAGAGCAGAGGAATAAAGCCCAGACTATAGCCCAGATGACCTGAATTTGATTTGTAGCTCAGGCATCTTATGATCTGATAATGAAGGATGGCTGTGCCATTTCTGGAGAGGATGGCACACAGTTAGTTGATCCTAACAAGTGATTCATGGCAGTGACCTGAAACAATTAGATAATGTTGACTTGAGGGAAAGGCATGGGATCTTGGCTGACATGCTGTGGAGGCAGGATTATATGCCCGCTGTGTGTCCCCATTTCATGTCCATGCAGCTGACTAGCAAAACTATTCTTCAAATCACAGTCTAGAGTCTTCAAACTGGTGTAGCATTATGGTGATCTCTGAATTTTTTCAGGCATAATACACTGCAGAAACCTACAGGACACAGGTAAGCACACTACATTAGCTTATGCAAATCTCAGGGAGACTATGTTTGAAGTGTCTATGAGTCTGTACGCTTTTATTCACTAATAATAATACATATATCTGGTATCTCATTTTTAATAAAGAGCATCTTGGTGAAAAAGTTGAAAATGCTCCTACAAAAGCAGTGCATTAGCTAGTGGGAAGGTCACAAAAAAAGATTAACTTTGGAAAATCATCCTGCTACTCAGTTCCAGGAGCTTTAGAAGCCAGACACCAAGTTGTTTCTAAGAAGTAAAACCAATATATGACCTTGCCCACATGAGCTCTGACCAATAATATTTTCTCTGTGAAGGACCTTACGCTATGATGTAACAGGTGCCTTGTCTGGCACATTAGGTACTGCTTAAATCACAGCAGAAGTGGCTTTGAGAAGGTAGAGTAATGTGCACAGCTGAGGGTCCAGGGATATACATTACTGAGCTATGCACTAGAGTAATAGAAAAGTAATAATCAGTAGGATAGAAAGGCAAAATCACATGTCTCTATCTACATTTTGTAAGCATTTATACAAAATAAAAAAAAATTTACACAAGAAATTATCATGTTGGGTGACACAAAGTGCTCACACCACAGAAATCCTTGACTAAAGCAAAGAAAGAATATTACAAGGGATAGACATAGAGGAAACAGAGACTCTTAATACTATAATAGCAATGAAGTAAAAAAAAGGTTAGGATAAAGATGGCTTACTAGTACATTTTCTAACGCTAAGGACAATGCAGTTGGGAAAACACAGGTATATACAAATGAATGGGAGGTCTGGTGTGAAAAGAAATACCCAATCTGTAAAAAAATTCATGAGAAATCATTAAAGCAAAAGCTTTGAGGAATTGTAATATCACTTATTTGGAATACAAGAATAATTCCCTACAAAGGAAGCCGCATTAGTAATAACTGATAATCAAAAAAGGTGACATGGATACAGCAAAGAAATCAGCAGTGGCAGAAATACTTCTGCTGTGATAAGAACAGCAGCAGATTGCCAGATTTACTAGTAGGACAGAACTGTAAGAATCTAAAAGCTGTATGAAGATTTTAGGGAATAGCTGGAGAGCTGCATCAAAGGAATCAGTCTCCTGTTTTAGCCAAATGTACTCACGTCCAAGGTAGAAGAACTAGAAGTGTCAATTCCACAAGTACTATCATCAAAACAGAAATGGCTCCACAAGAAATCCTGACCAGCATGAGATATTGGGGGAAATCAAAGTGCAAAAAAACAATGCCTGAAATATCAAAAGGCTTAAGTGTTGTTGACCCCATGCCCTCTATGTGGGAAAAAGTCCTAGGTTTTCGGTATTATGAGATTTATTATTTGAGTTTTCAATATTTTGACCTTTCAAGATTTTGTTTTGGGCTTTCAAGATTTTGAATTGAATATATATATATATATATATATATATATATATATATATATATATATATATATATATGTATATACACGTATATGTGTGTATATGTGTGTGTGTGTGTGTGTGTGTGTGTGTGTATATATATATATATATATATATATATATATATATATATGTTTAATGTCAGAATCTCGAGTTGAGATGCCCACAGATGGAAAAGTCAAAGCACAGATGTTCGAATTTCCATCTGGGTGAAAATCACAGTGTTCGAAAGTTTATATTAGCGAAAGCACTGTGCATTCACGAATATAAACTCGAAGAACCGTACAGAGATCACGGTACAGTGCGGTTTGGGAAATTCATCCCTTTCCTCACTGTAATGCGATCTCGGAGTTGGAATATATAGTTAGCAAGAGCTGTGAGGGGAACAGGTGGGCTTGCTCCCCTGCAAAAATGCGATGTTAGGTATAGGAGTTTCCTTTACCTGAGCTCCTATACGGACATCACATGATCTGTTTGGCAACAATGTCGAATCAGCTGAATTTGTTTAGCTGATTTGACACTGTGACTTGTTCTACATTTTGACTTTCATTTTTTTGTATTCGATGTGTTGAACGGAAATAATTTTTCCGTTTGACATTTTGATAGTAAACCATATATATGTATATACATGTGTGTGTGTGTGTGTGTGTATAAATGTGTGTGTGTCTATATATATATATATATATATATGTGTGTGTGTGTGTGTGTGTATATATGGTTCTACTTCAGATAATTGAAATTCCAAAACACTGAAGACAAAAAGGGCAAGGTGAGAAGACGAGAATCATGAAAATGAAAATGCCGAACTGTGTAAGTATTACCAGTAAACACTTTCCCACCATGGGGAATCATGCCCTTTTCCCCACTGTAGTGTGATCCTGATGATGGTATAATATATATATATATATATATATATATATATATATATATATATATATATATATATATATATAGATATATATATAGATATATATATATATATATATAGGGGAGTTTGGGGGCATATTTTCATCTCGGCCTTTTTGTCTTCGGTGTGTTTTGGATTTTTGATTTTCTGAAGTAGATCCATTGCATATATATATATATATATATATATATATATATATATATATATTTTTTTTTTTTTTTTTTTTCATGGTCACAGAAACATAAAGAAAAGAGAAATCTCCAACTGCAATCACTGCCAAAGAACCCTTAGAAACTGCAGCAGCAGCAGCAGTGAATTCCTAGAGAAAATGCTTACTTGTATTCTGTTACTCAGAATGTTATAATTGAGGAATAGATTCAGGCAATCTTATCTCAACTGCCTGAAAAAATATCAACATACACATTGAGAATGGTGACAATCAGGGGGTGCACAGGAGGCATCACAAGTCCTGCTTCCATGAAATACTGTAATACGGAAAGAATTTTTCCCCCAGCATAAGATAGATGTCCAGACTGACTAGCCATATTAAACAGTCTAGATTTGGAAGACCAATAAAGAAAACCAAAAGATATATGGCCATTTTGAGAGCTCATTAAGATATTCAGACTGAAAAGGTGCATTTATTAAAATGTTTTTCAAATCACAACAAATGATTTTGGTAGTTGTACATAGCACCTTACATGCTTAGTGTGGAGTTAAGCATAATTTAAACTGATTATTGTATTGTCATGTTATGTCATATGTATTATTCAAAATAAACATATTTTATAACTAGAAGAAAGGGGGTGCATTGCCTGAAATGCATTAACATGTAATTACAGAGAGCTGTGTGTATTGGGGTACAATTTCCTTCTAGAAGGCTACTTGAGTAAATGTTTAACAGGGGGACAGAAGTTCATCTACAGTGTCTGTTTCATCTGCATCGCATTATGATGACCATCTTATATTGCAGTGTTTGTGGGTCACAGTAATCCGTATGCAGCACAGTTTTTATGGAACAATGCTAGCTGTACATTGCATGGTGTCACACAGCATGCGCATCAGTTTTGGTACTGAATGCACACATCTACAGCTTTGCATGTGTGTGTGTGTGTGCGTGTTTTTCAGGATTCTCTTTCTAAGCAGTAATTTACATCTATGGTATATATTTTATTCGAGATTTATGCCAGGAACAGCGTTTTACTTTATATGCATCACTGAACTGCAGGAGGACACTTAGTGTCTGCCTTCCATTACTTGAAAATGTTGAGAGTGTCTTATGGTACTACTGTTGATGGCATTCTTAGCACATATGGTTAACACTACTATTTCATCATGAATTTCCATGAATTGGTAAAGGCCCATAACATCTGATGTGATTTTATTGTGCAGTTATGTATGTTGCATCAAGAAATTCTTCATTTCATGCACGAGGGTTACTCACAGAAGTCACACATCTCGTAGCCTGGTGTACCACATAAACATCTTTCAGAAGAATATGGATATATGGTTCACATCCTTGTCATAAAATCAAGCAGCACTCCCTTTAAATCCAGTGTATCATAACAATTACAGCACATGCCCTGTCAAATACATTTCTGGTGCATACGCTATTATTAAAATGCAAACAGAAATAAAATGCTGGAGACATCTGCCACACAAATGAAATCAAGAATAGAGTAAAACAACATAAAAAAAATCAAAAAATCCAAAATACTGCTCTCACTGGTAAATGCTCTTGTGGAAACAACCAGTAAATATATAATAAAAAATGTAGCACAAGAGCAAAAGTAAGGGTCAAATCTTATATTCAAAGCCAGATACTTTTATTAGTAAAACAATGGATAAGCGCTTTCGCTAAAAAATAGCTTCATCAGATCACAATGTTTGCTTAACATAGACAGTTTAAATACTAAAGCACATGGTGAGTACAATTCAAATGGACCAATCATCATCACACATCAATTAGTTCACTTAACATTTAAAGCAGCAAATACAAAAGTATATCAGTGCATTCATTACTGCTACTAATCATATAAAAAAAAAAATATATATATATATAAAAACTAACTCCATTTAAAAAAGCGCATCCTTTGAATACAACAAATGATAGTATAAAACTTTAATAAAAGTTTTCTTGTTGTTAAAATGCATTATAAAAATTATTTATATATATATATCTATTACAATTTAAAAATGACTAAATATTCTCATATCATTGTGTGTCTGCGTTTTCTAAGTACAGGTTTGATAGAGACTTTGTCATTTAGTCCTGAGCCTCTATCTGCTCTTAGCAAAATAATCCAGTTGTTTTCCTTCTCCTCTGTATATGTCATTATGTTACCTCCTCTTGCATTAGGTTCTATTACTTCTAGTACCCTAAATTGAAATTCATGTTGAGTGTTGTGTAAGACAGTGTGCTTGGCTAAAGCATTCTGTGTATTACTTTTTCTGATGTTATAAATATGCTCTCTTATCCTGTCACGTAGTGGGCGGTTCGTCTTACCCACATAAAATGATGAACATATTTTGCAAACTGCCAGGTAAACAACGTTAGGTGTCATACAATTCGCATGTGTTCTAAAATAAAATGTTTTACCATTATCTGGATGGATAAATGTGGTATTGCTGTCAATATAACAACAAAATTACAATGACCACATTTTTCTGTATGTCCTGAACTAACATGCTGTATAGCTTTCTTAGGATAACAGAGGAGTCTTTTAAGTTGTTTCTGTTCCTATATATAAAAGAGGGTTCTTTGCCAACTATGTCAGAAATCTCTTCATCAGCCTTTAGTATATCCCAATGTTTACATATGATATTCTTGACTTCAAATAAGTCTGTTGTATAACTTGTTGCAAATTTGACATTCAAGGGTGTCGTAGAAATATCAGTTCTAATGATATCCTGTACTGGACCAAAATAAGGTTTACCTCTAGCATCACGTGAATTGAGGGCTTCAGTAGTGTATTGATCTATTTCACTAATTTTGTAGCCCCTATTCTTTAATCTATTTCGTAAACATGACAGATCTTTTTCTAAGCCTATTTCTGACTGATTTAGCCTAGAACATCTTAAAGATTGTCCTTTAATTATATTTTTAAAAATGTGGGGTGGGTGCATACTTGTCCTATGTAGTAACATGTTGCTGAGACAAGGTTTCCGATATACCCCTGTGTTGATGAGACCATTGTGTAACCTTTCTACATAAACATCTAAGAACACCACTTTCTCATAGGAGTATTGCATAGTGAATTTCAAACAATTTGTCAAGCTATTCATGATGTTTAAAAACTTTTCTAAGTTATCTACTGTTCCATTCCATAGAAAAAAGACATCGTCTACAAATCTACGAAAGAAGATGACATATTCCTTAAAAAACTTTTCTTTAAGCAAAACTTCTTGTTCCCAAAATGCTAGAAACATGTTGGCGTAGCTGTTGGCACAAGGAGTGCCCATTGCTATGCCTTCATGTTGCTTAAAAATCTTATCATCAAACATAAACATGTTATTATAAAGCACAAGTTCAAGAAAATGGACAATCAAATCTATCAACAATTCAGAATAGTCACTACATTCTTTTAAATAATTCGTGACAAAAGTTAAACCTAGTTCATTGGGTATTACAGTGAACAAGGACTGTATATCTAGGGTGACAAAATAACAAGCATTAATATTGTCACAATTTGTGATGCATTCATAGAGGTCTACCAAAAATTGCTTTGTGTCACGTAAGACAAATTTATTTTTATTCAAAATGGGTCTTAAATGCTTCTCTATGAATACTGATAAATGTTCAGTAACCCACCCTCTTCCAGATACAATGGGCCTCATTGGTGGGTTACTTAAGTCTTTATGTAACTTAAGAAGTCCATAAATTAGAGGCAACATTGGTTTCTCAACCATAAGGTATTCATAGGTATTTCTATCAATTAAATTACTTTTGTAAATATCAGTAAGGGTATCAGATACATACCTACAGGTGTCATGAACATCTGATGTATTAATGATACCATAAAATTTGTCTTGTAACATATCATGCATAGCATTCATGTAATGTTCTTTGTCCAGGGCAACAACACCAGAACCTTTATCTGCTGGCCTAACTACAATATTCTTATTTAATTGCAGGTTATTCAAGCTTTTTCTTTCATTGAATGTTAAATTATCTGATTTCTTTAATTTATTATATGTCTTAGATTCATAATAGTGATGCAACTCTTCCTCAGTTACTTTCAAAAAAGCCTCTACTAGAGGGTGATTTATAGGCACATAATCACTAAGATTCTTGAATATAGGGCCTTCTCTGAAATATTCTTAAATCCATAATTGTATCAGTAAGGCAGCCAGTTGTCTTCGGTATATAATTCAGGCCCTTACTTAACAAAGAGATGTCAGAGTCAGTTAATTCAACAGAAGAAAGGTTGAACACTACCTTTTCTTTACCCACATTTTCTTTAAAAAAAGTTTTTAAACATCATGAATAGCTTGACAAATTGTTTGAAATTCACTATGCAATACTCCTATGAGAAAGTGGTGTTCCTAGATGTTTATGTAGAAAGGTTACACAATGGTCTCATCAACACAGGGGTATATTGGAAACCTTGCCACAGCAACATGTTACTACATAGGACAAGTATGCACCCACCCCACATTTTTAAAAATATAATTAAAGGACAATCTTTAAGATGTTCTAGGCTAAATACGTCAGAAATAGGCTTAGAAAAAGATCTGTCATGTTTACGAAATAGATTAAAGAATAGGGGCTACAAAATGAGTGAAATAGATCAATACACTACTGAAGCCCTCAATTCACGTGATGCTAGAGGTAAACCTTATTTTGGTCCAGTACAGGATATCATTAGAACTGATATTTCTTCGACACCCTTGAATGTCAAATTTGCAACAAGTTATACAACAGACTTATTTGAAGTCAAGAATATCATATGTAAACATTGGGATATACTAAAGGCTGATGAAGAGATTTCTGACATAGTTGGCAAAGAACCCTCTTTTATATATAGGAACAGAAACAACTTAAATAGACTCCTCTGTTATCCTAAGAAAGCTATACAGCATGTTAGTTCAGGACATACAGAAAAATGTGGTCATTGTAATTTTTGTTGTTATATTGACAGCAATACCACATTTATCCATCCAGATAATGGTAAAACATTTTATTTTAGAACACATGCGAATTGTATGACACCTAACGTTGTTTACCTGGCAGTTTGCAAAATATGTTCATCATTTTATGTGGGTAAGACGAACCACCCACTACGTGACAGGATAAGAGAGCATATTTATAACATCAGAAAAAGTAATACACAGAATGCTTCAGCCAAGCACACTGTCTTACACAACACTCAACATGAATTTCAATTTAGGGTACTAGAAGTAATAGAACCTAATGCAAGAGGAGGTAACATAATGACATATACAGAGGAGAAGGAAAACAACTGGATTATTTTGCTAAGAGCAGATAGAGGCTCAGGACTAAATGACAAAGTCTCTATCAAACCTGTACTTAGAAAATGCAGACACATAAAGATATGAGAATATTTAGTCATTTTTAAATTGTAATAGATATATATATATAAATAATTTTTATAATGCATTTTAACAACAAGAAAACTTTTATTAAAGTTTTATACTATCATTTGTTGTATTCAAAGGATGCGCTTTTTTAAATGGAGTTAGTTTTTTATATATATTTTTTATATATATATATATTTTTACATGATTAGTAGCAGTCATGAATGCACTGATATACTTTTGTATTTGCTGCTTTAAATGTTAAGTGAACTAATTGATGTGTGATGATGATTGGTCCATTTGAATTGTACTCACCATGTGCTTTAGTATTTAAACTGTCTATGTTAAGCAAACATTGTGATCTGATGAAGCTATTTTTTAGCGAAAGCGCTTATCCATTGTTTTACTAATAAACGTATCTGGCTTTGAATATAAGATTTGACCCTTACTTTTGCTCTTGTGCTACGTTTTTTATTATAACATAAAAAAAATGTTAATGGGCTATGCCCCTACACACACATCACACATGCATATATGTGCACACACACACACACAGACACACACACACACACACACACACACACACACACACACACACACACACACACACACACACCATGGATGCAGAACCACATGTAAGTCAGCTACTCTATAGACTATACTACCAGTAACAAAGTTAATTTCAAATGACAGGCTGCTCCACACTTAAAGACAGAAGCAGCTTATTACAAAGGGCTTTTAATGACTCTAAGGTGAACACTGGCTAACAGGGGTTTGAAGTCTTTGAATGTTTACATGTGCTTCTATACGTGTTGTGTACATATCTCCAATTAAAGCTTTCCTGTCTAAATCTGCACACCTTGTTTTGTCTCTGTGCTTGTTAAATAATCATAATGATGCCCTCCAAATCCAGTGACAGAAGGCATAGGGGAAGGACATGATGACCATGAGCACAAGCTGAATTTGGCTACTGAGCAGCTGGCAAGAATGCTTAGAACTTTGGTGGAGCAAATGAGACAGTGGCTGAAGACTATTTCTGAATGGTCATTATAGTAGCTTGCGAAAATTGTGTGGACATCAACAAAATAGTTAACGCATGATATCAGGAAAGCTACAGAGGGTGATCACAAGTTATTGTTGAATATATGTACTAGGTGATGGTTGATTGCTTAGACTATTCAGGACTTATCTTTTCTGGCTGATTTCAAATAGTCATTGTCGCTCTATTTATCAAAGGAGCTAGGGTCAATGCCATACCTCATCTCCTGTAGACCAGTGCAAGACTGCACATAAATATCTGGCTCTGTGCAACTGTTTTAAGTCTGAAAAGATCATTTTACTCCACCCTTTTGTAATGCAGCTACCTGCAGCCTTACATCCTGAAGTTGCACACAAACCTCACCTCACTGCTTCCAACTCTTCAGTCCAGTCCAGTCCAGTAGCTGTACCCCTTCCTCCATTTGTAAAATCATTGATTATTGCAGCTTTGCATTTCCCACAAAGATTATTGAACAAACTGTGAAACTGCCTTACATACATCTACCACACTTGGCAATTGTGTCCATATCCACTGTCAATAAACAGGCTAGCTAACCAGTCTAGTGCAGGAATGCAGAATAGAGCTCCTCTAAACTTTACTTCACAGTGTCAGCAGTTGAGAAACCTGAACTAAAAGATAAATCTTCTGCACCTTGGTAAACAGGTCTGGTCACTTGGGTAAATGCCAAGCATACAACATGTTTTAGGGTGTCATAGTACTGGAGAATCTGTATGCATCCTCATAGACAGGCTGTTATACAACACAGACTTGCTTCATTTGGTGTGTGCTCTCGAAAAGCTATACCTAATGGAAAGTTCATATGTAAACAAACAGAAAAATGGCCAGGGGTTTCTGAATCAAAAATCAAGAAAAAAGCCACAAAAGGAAGCCCAAGGAAATCTCACTCAACACCTACAAAGAACTGAAATGAGTGCAGATGAAGCCCAAAACCTTTAATGAAAAGTACTCAATTTACACTTAGTTAAGCACAATACTCAAATAATCAATCTACTTTCATCTCCATACTATAAGGGACTTCATCAGAACATGAAATATATATATATATATATATATATATATATATATATATATATATATATATATATATATATATATATATATAGATATATATGGTCTACTTTGTTTGATAGTAAACACACTTCACTGAAACTCATTTCATCGAAGCTTCATTTTAGTGAAAATGAATTGCCTGAGCACAATTCACTGAAAGCTCACTTCACTGAAAACTCATTTGACTGAAACCCATTTCATCTAAACAGGTATATGCCCTGTTCCCCACAGTAGTGCATTCCTGGAGTTAGTATATATAGTTGGGGGGGTACATGGCACAACCCCCCCACACTGGGGTGAGGGGTGGGGGTTGTAGCCCCATAAATAGTTTGGGTATATATTATTTTCTGGAAAGAGTTATTCATTTGACTTGTAAGAATCCGTGTCTATGGTTTATAACATTTAAAATAGGTGGGGGCTGTACCCCCCACACCCCTCATACTATATATACTAACTCCAGGATCGCACTACAGTGGGGAACAGGGCATATACCTGTTTAGACAAAATGAGTTTTCAGTGAAATGAGCTTTCAGTGAATTGTGCCTATTCATTTTCAGTGAAATGAGGCTTCGACGAAATGAGTTTCAGTGAAATATGTTTTCTATCAAACAAAGTAGGCCCATTTATATATATATATATATATATATATATATATATATATATATATATATATAAATATAAATAATATGTGTATATATATATATATATATATATATATATATATATATATATATATATGTATACACACACACACACACACACACACACACACACAAAAATCTAATCGCATGATAAAATTAATCCAACCACAGGGCCTATGGATTAAAATAAACTGAAATTAATAATCTTAAAGTGACAGCATGATAAATTATGAAAGCTACTGTCAAATCTAAATTTAATTGCTACACATGAATAAAAATGTATATTTGAATAAATATATATTATAATATGTAATATTAAATGAGAATTATAAAAATAATCTATAAAATATGAATCATGGTAAAAAAGCTAGGGAATGTTAAGTATATGTTAGTGGAATCATAAAGGGATGCCAAAATAATGTAAATGTTTGGATAATTAAATAAAACATAGCTAATAAAGTAATGTCTCAATCAAAAATAATATTTAAAATTCATATTTGAAATAAATATGTGAAGTAAATGCATATAAGGATATAGTAATACTAGGGTGAATGTTGGCATTAACCCTGAGTTGCCAAAACAGCTCTTTATATTCAGTCCTGGTTCCCCATGTCCTTCTTCTAACATTAAAGGGAATAATGGCAATAATTTCAAGAATGAAAATTTTAAATTTATTGCAATTTGTAGTGTGTTTATATAGTGAGCTATTGGGGTTCCTTGCTTGTATATCATAATAATGTTCATTTTTCAGTTACCTTTAAGTTTTTTTTTTATATAAAAAGACAAGACCCACATTACATTATATAAACCAACCCCTTACTATTACAATTCCTGCATCAAAGGAATATTTTTGTTTTATTAATATCTTCCAACTGAATCTCTGGATGTTCAAAAATACATTTGCAATAGTTACAAGTGCCACACTTCCTAGTGCCCAATTTTCTTAGTAGAAACATTATCAAAAACCCATGTTTACCTGGCATTTCAAACAAACTTATTAAATTTGGTATTATTTTATATACAAAATGTGGGGAATTGCCCAATAGGTCATAAAAGTGATCATTAGCCCTAAAAACAGTCCTGTTTTCAATGAGTATATCCCAACTGTTTTTCATACAAGAACTATAGGGTAAGACAAAATCTTTCTCAAATTTGTCTGTAGTAAAATACTCCAAGATGTCAGCTTTGATGGGACAAAGTCTTTCTCAGATTTGTGATAATCTGTCGTAATATACTTCATGATGTCAACTTTAATGGAACTTTTAATAGGTCTATGCCCCACTCAAGGTTTACAATTCACTTCCCACTCTTCAAGAACCCATGTTTAATCATCTCCACCATGGTATGGTAGTAACCCCTTTCCAAGAGCATCTGCTCTAAGATACTGCCCTCATCAGCAAATCTATCTTTGCTGGACATCATCCTAGCAATTCTGAATAATTGCCCTTTTACTAAATTATTTTTTATAATGGAAGAGGTGAAAACTATTAAAATGCAAATATGCATTAGAAAAAGTGGGTTTTCTGTATATCACAAATTCAAACCCCCTTTTGGACTTAGAACTGGCAGTATCTAAATAATTAATTTGCTTGGGTGGAAAAAGAGAGTACATTTTAAAAAGTTTGTAGAATTATTGATAAAAGCCATAAAATCATTAATTAACTCAGCAGGACCATTTCACAAATGAAAATATCATCCAATAACCTCAAATACTCTTTATAATAGGAGTACAAACTAGATGAAAAAAAGATATTCTACCTCCATTGCCCACATAGCATAAAGGGGGGCACATGAGGCACCCATCACACCCTCTAGATCCTTTTTATATGTCTCACCTTCAAAGTAAATGAAATTATTTGACAGTACCAGGTCCATAAAATTAACTACCAATGAAATCTTATCACTCCTCAGACATTTAACCTGAATTAAGGCAGCATTAAACCTTTTCAGACCCTCCTTTTGGGTCTACATGTAAACAAGTTCACTACTTCTATAGTGAGAAAATAAGAGTTCTCTTCCCACAAGCCAGAGAATATTTTCCCTAAAAAAATCCCAGGAATCTTTCAGGATATGAGGGCTCTGCTGAAAAAAAATGGTTCCAATAATTTATATATATATAAGTCTATGTACACGCCCTAGGGGTATGTATTTGAGCAGTGACTATAGGTTTCAAAGGAGGATCTTTGTGGACCTTTGGTATCCCAAATATTGAAGAGATAAAAGGGGATTTATTGGAAAGATATCTGAATAAAGAATTAGAAATAATCCTCAGTAAATGACAGTCATCTTAAACAGATCTATCTTTCTGTAGGCTATGTTTATTTTGTTTTGTGATACCAAATTATAAGTATGACTTTTCTATAAAATCTCAAACATATGACCTATATAGTCTATAATATCAAAAATAATTACCCACCCCCTTATCAGAAGTCATAATTCTGATGCTTTTGTTATTCATAAAGGTTTCTAAAAGTTGTTTTTCATCCTGATTTAGATTATGGATACATTTAAATAACTACTACTCACTAGGAATGTACTCAGTCAGGCACACTGGTTGCCAAGAAAGTCAAAAATTCACCAGACTGCAGAATCAGTATAAAATTAATCCCTTACTATATTCAACACACCATCAGATTTAGAGCTTTCATTCCTCAAGGGGACTTCTTCAGAATAACACAGCACTAATTAATAAATCCTTAAATAGTCAAGCTAGTTTAGCATAACAATTCTTCATTGGTCAAAAAACAATCACGTGACTTGTAAAAATGTGTTAAAAGTATAGCAGCAATGATGCCACAAAATATAAAATACAAATACCAGAATGTGGCAAAGTAAAAAAATATACAAAATAAAGTATAAATGTAACATACAAAGTCATTAAACATCCTAGTGATTTGTGTTCTTTCACTCAGTTATTTTCCACCTTTTGCTTTCCAGATACTTTTAAAGAAATAATTTGAAAAATATTTTTGGATATCCAATTCACATGCCCTGTCAAAGATTAAAACCAGTGGGTGAGATGGGGGTAAAAAGTGCTCTTCCTATTATCTCATTCCCTCCAGCACAGCTTTTTGAGTGTGAACTTCTAACTCCCCATGGGTGTGGCTTGAGCCTTTAAAAAAATTATGTTATCACCTTACATTTTTTTCTAACAAATCCTCATTGTCAAACGTCAAATATCAATATAATTGAGTTTGTCATCATGTATGCTTCAAGATAAAATTTTCTGATATCTTGTATGCAGCATGATTTTAGAATTACTAATGCAAATATGAACAAGCAATATTTGACACCTAGAGGCACAGTAGGAGGTAACTGCAGAAATGCCTGAAGCCACACTTAGCTGTAATGTGTTAAAGTCGATGTAGCCACAAGGAGGTTTGCCTTCAAATCGGTCAGCTAAATTCAATTTCCTTGTAAAAAATTTTAATTTAATTAAAACGTCCACTAAATTCGTCTGTATCTTATGAATGAAACTAAAACCTATCGTAAATAAATTCATACACAGTTAGTTACAGTATGGACAAACAGTCTACTACAGTGTGCAGGAATCATACCTGCCTGTGAAAACACATTTCCCTTTTATTTTTTAACTAAAGAGGGTGAAGAAAAATAGCACACCATGAATATATTTATCCTTAACAAGACACCAGGCAGTACTGATAGTATTTGTAGAAGTAACAGCTTAACACTATCATCTGATTAAGTTACAATAAGTGTGCTGCAGGGAGTTGGAAGTATAATCAGGTACCTACTGCTTTTAAAGTAGAGTACTAAACACAAACAGCTAAGCAGTAGGTAAACTTTATCCTAGTGGTAGAAAAGAACATACACTGCTATGCCTGTCATTTATGGCAATCAAAACTGTAGGCAACTATCAATTTATGCACAAAAAAAGTTGCACTGCTGGTATGCAGACACAACAAAATACATTACTAAAACTGGGTAATAATGAGTTTACATTGGGACTAGACTTCTATTAATGGTAGTAGTTAAACAGTCAGTCTAGTAATGGTAGTAGTTAAATAGTTAATCTACTAATGGTAGTAGTTATATAGTCATCTTTACTGTTACTTCCTATGTCTTGCTTATTTGCAGGGTCTAAACAGAATCCATCCAATAAGAACTCCTCATTAAGGGGGTCATTCTCACATACAATCACCTTGCACATTTTGATTCTAATATGTTATTGCTTTCTTTGTTGTTTCGACCTCTCTCTCTAAATCTTTCTGCAGCTGATCTTTTTTCCTGTAGTTCAGATTTCCTAATTGTCTTGTGTGAGCAGACTTAGCTAGCTGCTTACCTCCTGCCAATGCTAGAGAAGAATGTCATAAGAAATTACTTGGCCAAGCAATGAGTCCTGCGGCATATCATATTGATTATCACAACAGGCTCATACATATTCTAATCAGATTATCATGCCATGAGCTTGCTATTTACCAACTTCTTTGTCAGAAATGCAAAATCTTCCCTATCCCAGCAATACTCAGTTATATATTACTCATTTAATTTGGAATGAAAGTAAGCTAGGACAGATGGGGCACTTTCAGCCACAAACTTATTTTATGAAACAAATTAAACTTTGGAAATGCAGTTACATCACAAAGCAAAAGGGAGTCAATATTTAAATGCAGTCTTTGCTATCACTTTAGACACTTGATAGCAACAGATATCATTAAGGAGCCACTGCACCCAAATAGTAAAATGTGTTATGTGCACAAAAATATCCTGTGGGATCTGCCACACTGAGTGGTTTCACTTTAAAAAATGTCTTCTTATGCGCTGTAAGTTTTATATGAACATAAAAGTATATATTAATGAGAATATTTGTTGTAGCAATTGTTTTCCAGTGACTCGTATTGAGAGAACTTTATTGATCTACTTACTAAATGTCTTAACTTAACAGGAAAGGCAATCTTTGACTCTTGTCTGAGGATTGAACCCAGGACCCCCAGCATTCTGTGTGGTTTTTACTGCCACTGGACAAAGAAGGATTCTCAACAGTTATGTTCATTTCTGCAATGAAACTACCTCAAAAGTGATTTTTAATGCACATGCATGCAATGCAGTACAGATCATGAAGCTAGCATTACATCAGCAACTCAACAGTAAAGAAAAACACAGATGAGCCCAGAACCCCCTACATTCCATGCAGTTTCCACTGATACTGGACCAGCAAGGAGTCCCTGGATTGTTAGCTACCTGGTTTCCCCACAACTTTGGAAAGAGCACTGCTGTGTCTTTTACAATAACTTTTTTAATTTTTGTTATTGGCCAGTTTCTTATAAATCATTTTGAGATATATTTGAATGTTATATCATTCAAAGAATAGCTTATTTAGTGCTTTAGCTCAGACTCTGAACTGTAGTCCTAGTCATATGTTACTAATAATATTCTTATAAAATGACTGCAGTCAGTACTTACACTTAAACATTTTTTTATTGATTGTAAGGCTGGACTCAGTGGACTATCACATTGTTTTCTCAAGGCCATACAATTCAGAGAAGTTGTTAACCATTCTGCCCTCCATAATGTCATAGAAAGTGAATAAATGCTCAAAGGAAATAAAGCAAGATTCCATAAAATGTCAGACTGTTGAGTAGCTAAACATTTTCAGGCAGGCATTATGGTTTCTTTGTATGTGAAACTTTAGGTTACATTGAAGGTAAGGAAAAACACTGTACTGAGAAAATATGATATGTGAGTGGTGTTGTCATTTAAGTATTTAATATGACAGAGATCTGCTCTTCCATTTGTGTGGAAGTTACATAATGTAAATGGTGTACCTGCCTTTGGAATCACCAAATAAATGGACTTTGAGACACACCTTACTAACAGAAGGTAAGGAATTCCATAGTCTTGGTCAATACATGGTGACAGAAATAGTAACTGAAATGCGGCAGGGGGTTTAATGAATATATTGAGCTACAGATTTTTCTGTAGTTGGTCAAATTTTTCTTTCATTAAAACAGGAATTGTATGTAACACATCATTGATTATGTCTTCCATTAAAAACTACATGTGTTAAACTATGGGATCAGCAGGCATTTTGGGTCAGGAAGTTTTTCCTTAGCTATTCTGCTGTGTGATTCTGAAGTTAACATATTTAGAAATGAGTGGTGTGGAGGTTCGCAAAGGTTCATAGGTGTGTACTAGGCTAACAACCACAAGTGCCTTTTTAAGCCTAGCCACTCATCACATGCTGTTTTGGTACTTAATATATGCACGAATGGTATAGCACAAGAAAAAACAAACTAAAAATCCATGAAAACAGGTAGAGGGAAGCAAGGCAGCAAACACCAACAGATGAAAGTTAATCTTCTTTAATACAGATAAACTGTGAAGCGCTTTTCGTTTGAGACTGTGCTCAAACTTCTTCAGACAAACTGATTACACAAATCACAAGTATATATACCAATTAGGTGAGCTGCTCACATGAGCACTACATCAATTAAGCAATTAAAAACTGCACCAAGGTAATAAAGCATTTAAAGGCATATAAAACAAAACTGCCTAAATGTTCTTAATACATGTTCGTACTTAAAACCTTCAACTGTTGCAAAATAAAAATATAACCGTCCAACATGTTGATTAAATAACCTACTGAGGATAGATATATATATCAACTAATGTATACTACAAAAAAATATAAAAAATGTGAAAAGTATATATGTATATATATATATATATATATATATATATATATATATATATATATATACATCTATCTTGATAAACTTTTAAGTTTTAAAACACTGACAATAGAACAGCATTCATTAAGTCCAGGGGTATTATACGCATTTAATCTAACTTGCCACATAAGTTCTAATTCTTCCAGTTTTAATGGAGTAGGGCCTCCCCTAGGATCTTCGTGAATCTGATCTATTATCATAAATTTAAATTTGCGGTCCGGGTTGAGACTAACTTGCTTAGCCAGAGCATTGTCGAGTTTACCACACTGGATATGTTTAAATGTCAGTCTTGTAATTACTGCCAATATGTTAGTGAATCTAACAGATTCATTATTCACAACCATCAATACTTTTTGAAATGTCGAGTGAATTGCAATTCTAAAATGATAGTTTATCTAGCACAATGCCAGAACTGTTTATCGTTCTACATAGGGAAAATGGAGAGACGTCTCTGTGACCGTTTGTATGAACATATTTATGCTATTCGGAAGAATAAACTCGACAATGCTCTGGCTAAGCATGTCAGTCTCAACTCGGACCACAAATTTAAATTTATGATAATAGATCAGATTCACGAAGATCCTAGGGGAGGCCCTACTCCATTAAAACTGGAAGAATTAGAACTTATGTGGCAAGTTAGATTAAATGCGTATAATACCCCTGGACTTAATGAATGCTGTTCTATTGTCAGTGTTTTAAAACTTAAAAGTTTATCAAGATAGATGTATATATATATATATATACATATATACTTTTCACATTTTTTATATTTTTTATTTTTTTGTAGTATACATTAGTTGATATATATATCTATCCTCAGTAGGTTATTTAATCAACATGTTGGACGGTTATATTTTTATTTTATTTTATTTTGCAACAGTTGAAGGTGGTTTCTCATTACATCCGAGTGACGCCTCCAGGTGCATCTGCAGTTACCCCCTACTGCTCCTCTAGGCGTCAAATATTATTGTTCATACTTGCATTAATAATTCCAAAACCACGGTACATACAATGTATCAGAATATTTTATCTTGAAGCATACATGATGGCAAATACAATTGTACTGATCTTTGACCTCTGTCAATGAGTATTTATTAGAATTGTAAGGTGGTTAAAGGTACACACTCAAAAGACTTGTACTGGAGGGAATGCGACTATAGCCTATAACAGCAGAATGTTATCAGTTAAGTCTAATAGGCAGACTTTAAATTATCTGACTTTGGAGTTTACTTTTGATTATTAAAATATCTTCTTTCTTTCTTTATCTTTTTCGCATATCTGCATCATGCAAAAAATAGTTAACTTTCAGTGTTTATTTCACCCTAGCAGTTATTTATAAAAAATATGAGCATATTTCTCTGCTTTACTGATGATCACTTATATACATACATTCAGAAATGTCAACCCTGCATCCCTCGTATTTCCTAACGTTGACGCTGAACAACTAAGTACCTAATGAAACTGCGTGTCATATATACTGGCAGACACTTCTTAACTGTGGATGGGGAACATGTACATTCGCATTGTGACATGAGTGAACTGATATCATGGAGCTACGTATTCCCATTCCAGCACAAGTTTAGAGAATATCAGGACCGGAAGCTACAGGATATAGTAAAGTTCTTGGTTAGCAATCAACTTGGTGCACAGAACACAGGTGCAGTGATTTTGTCCCCATGGTGTTATTATATTTAGTACTAAATCCACAGCCTTCTGCTAATTCAAAGAATAGGAAAGCACAGTGTGAACAGGTGCATTGCAGGCTTCCTACCAAGGTGATAGATTTTAATGTCACAGAACACTGAGGGACAGGCTGCAGCACAGGACCTAAGTGATTAATGTTTGAATCAAGAGCTGAAAGGGTACACTGTAAAACAAAAGAAGTATCTTATAGAAGAAATAATATCATTATTATCGAAGTTGCTCATTGTTACTCTTGTACACTGTATACACAAGAAGTATATGCCTCTAAAGATACACAGATTTGTGTCTTAGCATAATAAACACAGAACAGCTAACTGGCAATTTATCCAAAAACAGTTCTGTTGTACCCTGGGGCTCATTCACGCCTGCTGTTTGTTCCTTTTTGCAAAATCCATAAGTCTGACTTTGTTAGTACTACCAGACTGCAATAAATCAATGCTACAATCACAAGTGAAGGGTTGTATCTAACAGACGGGAATACGTAACTCCAGCAGATGAAGACTAAGGCACAAATATCCTACTTTTATCGAGAACAGCTGCAATGAGGGCTGACAAAGAAAAAAATAAGCTGATGTATTAATAGATGTTTTATTTTTCATTTCAGGGAATAAGACAAATCAAGCAATTTTAAGCATTTTACCTGTGCAATTAAATGCATTATCTCTGTTGCAATTATAAATATGTTTATAAGAATGTCTGCATTTTAGATAACACATTAGATGTCAGTATATAAACTTTTTAAGACTGTTTAAACAACTGTAGCTCAAAAGCAAAATGTGCACTTTAGATACAATACCACAGCCCCTTCCAGCAGTGTATATTTCCATTCACATATCTCATATCTGCTGGCATTTCGGATCATGTAGCTGTCACCTGTTTGCCAGCTGACATTATAATATTATAATTATATTCGGTGATTCATCGATCAGTACCATATTATTGACGTTTACCCTTCAGATTTTAGATAGATGAAGATCATACAAGACATAATTATCAGTAGACTACTGAAATACTGTGTGCTGTATATGACTCTCACATTCCTCTTTCCACATTCTACATGTTATGTTTATCACTCAGGTCATGTTACATGCACCCTGCAACTCTCTAACACACTAGTTTATTCCTTTTTATCCTTCCTTATTTCATCTTGTCATCCCCGTACTTACTGCCTCTCATTCATCTTACTTCCCTTTTCTCTTTGCATCTCTCTCACACTTCCTGTCCTTTCTATTCCTCCTCCTCCTTTGCATGCCTCTCTCACCATTGCTCTGTCTTCCCCTCACGGTATCCTTCCATGTCGCTATTCTCACTTGTCTCTTCTAATGCCTCCATACCTCCCTATATAATAGTATGCTACTATCTCTGTACCATAAGCCATCTCAGTCATTATAGCTACATATTATTCATAACGCTCTGCTATGTTCCATGTTTCCATCCATGTTTTAACATTATAAACTACTTCTTGAACTAAATTCTTAGCATATTCTACATCTGTAAATATATATATATATATATATATATATATATATATATATATATATATATATATATATAGATAAACACACACATATATATAATATATATATATATATATATATATATATATATATATATCTCTATATATATATATATATATATATATATATATATCTATATATAAATATATATATCTATATATATATGTACACACACACACACACACACACACACACACACATATATATATATATATATATATATATATATATATATATACATATATATATATATATATATATATATATATATATAGATATATATATATATATATATATGTAAAATCGACAATGGAAAGACTGAGCCCAAAACAACAAAACCAAAGTTTCACATTACCGAAATGCCATTTTACCGTCAAGTTCCCCACATGCAGCAGTAGAACAGTAATCTAAAAAGTCCTTCCTGTAAGTTGAAACAGCAATGACAGCAAGATCGTGATACAGTGAGGATTGGAGAATATGCCTTTCCTCACTGTAGTATGATCTCGGAGTTGATATATATAATTGGGGGGTGTAGGGGGCGCCATAAGAGCAAGAAAGGATGAATGCCATTTTGATTATATACCATTCGTTAATGGTAGACTTTGTTAATTGTATTTAGATCCCGTGGATTCATGAAATATTTGAGTTAGCTGGTAATGTCAGTGCAGGATATTGCGGTGTAGGATGAAGTGTTTGTTTTGCAGGTACGTTAAAATTAGTCATGTGTTTGTGGAACTGCAGTATGTAAGTTTAAATGATAGTATTATTACTGAGTTAGGAAAGAGTTAGGATATTTGTTTGTAGTGCTTGCGGGGATTGTTTTTGTAGTTATTGCATTAGGAATGTTTTGCAATAGTTTGTTAGATTGGTCGGTGTTATGACAGTCGATACTATGATAGTCTGTCATGTGAACGTTCGGTGTTGTGTCCTGTCATTCTTTTGGGCCCGGTGTCTTGGATGTTGATCAAGTGGTCTTTCAGTCAACTGAAGTAGACCTCTATATGTATATATATATATATATATATATATATATATATATATATATATATATATATATTTAACATTTGTTAACAGGAAAAGTCCAACTTGGAACAAAGATAATTTTCAGTGCAGACCCGGAGAGAAATGCTCTAGTGCATGTCTTTGTAATGTAGGAGAAAAGTGGAGCACCCAGAGGAACCCCACATGAACACAGGGAGGACATGCAGACTCCACACAGAAGGCACCCCAGCTGAGAATCGAACCGGAGAACCTCTTGCTATGAGGTGACAATGCTACTGCTGTGGTATATATATATATATATATATATATATATATATATATATGTATAGATATAGATATATGTGTGTGTGTGTGTGTGTGTGTGTGTGTGTGTGTGTGTGTCTAGCTCTCTATTGATATATATATATATATATATATATATATATATATATATATATATGTATGTGTGTGTGTGTGCGTGTGTGTGTGTGTCTATCTCTCTCTTTCTCTCTCTCTCTCTCTCTCTCTCTATATATATATATATATATATAGAGAGAGAGAGATGTGTGTGTGTGTGTGTGTGTGTGTGTGTGTGTGTGTGTGTGTGTGTGTGTGTGTTTTATATACGTGTATCTGCAAATATGTTTTGTTCATTCTCTGTGTGGCCCTAGTCACCTGGGCTGTGCCTGTAAATGGACTATTGATATCAATGCACTATCCCGGTAAACAAATATAAAAAAAAAAATAAATAAATGCAGAAATTCCTGAATGCTCTGTTTAGACCCAAAATGAGAACTGAGGGTTTCTGACCTTATATGTAATGATGTAATAACAGTGTTAACAGGTGAACTTGATATGGGAAACTAGCATCACAGCTTTGGCTCTGATAAGGCAGTCCCCCCTCAAAAAAATCCAAGTTTTTCATCTGCTTTTTTGAGTTGGGGAATTCACCTAGGGGAACATTGTGTAAAAGTCTGAGTGAAGCAAGTTCCTCACTGTTGTGTTGAACTGTGGCTAACCATGAGGTCATCCTACCGTTATACTTATGGGCAGGGATCAAACGCTTACTAGCTGCTTCATGATGAGCGAAAGGGATATGATAAATACATTTGTCAAGCATAAATCACCCATTCAGTTGCTTTGAATACAACATATCAAATGACAAAACACTGGTCAGATTCCAAAAGAGTTGTCACTGTAAGTCTGCCCTGATTCTGAAAGACTTGCTCTCAGTGTAAGTGACTTGTTTTGGTGTGAAACCTGTTTAAAAACTATCTTTTACAGAGGTCTAGATTCCTAAATACCTGCTCTCAGTGTAACTGGTACACTGAGAGCAAATTCTTAAAAATTGGGCAGATTATCTACATGACTTTCTTATACAATTTTCAGAATTATTTCTTAAATAATTGTTTAAATGACTGGACCTGCTCTTACATTCTTTTGGAATTTTTTACTTTTTCCATTGTTGAATATTAACTTGTGCACTGTGATGAAAACACTTAAGCACTTAATATGAATATTTTTCTTTTTTTAGGTTCAGTACTGCCTGCTTCATTCTCACTCACTTTCTAGAAGGTATGAACATAAATCTAACATTGTGTAAACAGTCCACAAGTACATGACCTATAAAAAGTGCACCTTGAATTATACTTGCACACACATATACACATACACAATACAAATCTTTCTGGGTGTCTTTTTATGCACAATTTTCCTAGCACGTAAAAATCACAAAGGCATACTAAGGGAAACAGACATGGTTGCAAAGATGTACAAATCCTGAGGCAAGATTCAGAAAATTTGGCATATAAACAGAAGGACATTTATACCTAAGTGCGGAATTAAATGTTCTGTTCTGAATATTCTAAATCACAAACTCAGCAATTCCCAGACAATTGCCTGGGAAAATAGTGGGTGCAATTAATGATTCAGAGATGCACTGATGCAGTGTATAGCTACATGAAGGATTCAGCACTGCATGCCAAGGACAGATAGCATACAGGTCTGCAAAGTTATATAAAGTGCAATTCGAACATATATACCATAGCTGTTGCTGTTCTTTGCATTTAGAACTGTTTAAAGAAGTTACAGTCTGATATTTATTTGTAATGGAAACCAGAGAAGTTGTACAATAAGCCTTACCTTCTGTCATGCACTCTCCCACCAGATGTCATAATGATTTTAAGTTAATTGGAAGAATATGCAGTTTGTCAAACAAGCACCATAGTTAGTTATCATCTCACATATTGCGCCTCTCCAAAATCATAGTGAATGATCCAGGAAGGCTCCATTTTCAGTTGTTTATCTAAATCAGTGACTGTAAGATGATGCAACCACAGACGGGTTGTGAAAGCTCTCTCAATGTCCCATTGTTAGGCTATTAAATATGTTGAGAGTCCTGCAGCAAATTATCCCCTGAAGTACTGTGGCATTTTGAGATTCTGGAAAATGAAATAATAAAAGTTGCCATTTTGTATGTATGCATGTATGTATTTATTTATCTATCTGAAAACGTATTCTGCTGGTCAGATCTAAGTTACCCTTTTGATCTATGAAAGGTGACCGAACAAAAAAAGATCAGATAAAATATATTGACTCTTCTATCACAACATGAAAAACAAAATTTTCTGGATAGCTTAATAAGCTGAGTATACACTAAGTCAAAATGTGATAGAAATTTTATATCTACTTCATGTAATGACTGAAATTTGGGAAGTACAATACACAAAAATTAATGTATCCATACAAAATTGATCTACAAAAGGAATAGAATAAACCCATTCATGTGAGAATGTCTAAAAAAAAGGATAATTAGCCCGTATTAAAAAAAAAAATTGTGTTTGGTTGTAGAAGCAAAGTGATCAATGATCATCATTTTGAACTAAATAGAGAGCTCTCTGGGAGGAAAGAAGGAATTATGTATCACTTCACCAGCTTCTGGAAAGCCAACTCACTGTGTAATAGAAGTTACGACTATTACATTCTCTAGCACTATTCTAAAATTCTAAAAGTATGAAGTGGCAGAAGTCACCTGACAAAAACACGGATAGGAGTTAGAGGAGAAAGAACTACAAGATGTAGACCTGGTAGATAATAGTCAGTTCTGGAAACAGTAACACAAAACTTCTCATTCTCAATTGATAAGTTAAGCACAAAGATTTCTGCCTCCAAACTGTCCTATACTGGGAGACGGTCTGGGTAAATACCATATGAAAAGGTGCTACTACTAAATACCGGACCTACATAAAATACTGCTTCACAAATTATATTTAGTATGGGTTCTTTCCTCTACACATTCTCTATGAACAGCCATTACAGTTAGTACTATGAACAGCATGTGTTAATTACTTTGTAAATGGGATGCTGCACATACAGTGTTATTCACAAGAGTACAGGACATCTAATAAATGGCACTTAAGTTTCAAGTTTCCTTCCACTGAACCATGCATATATATCTCTGTATCAATCTATATATAGCTATATCTATTTATCTATCTATCTATATATATATCTATCTATCTATATATATATATATATATATATATATATATATGTATATACATGCATGCTTGTGCGTGTGTGTGTGTGTGTGTGTGTGTGTGTGTGTGTGTGTGTGTGTGTGTGTGTGTGTGTGTGTGTGGGTCTATGTCAGAAGCTCGAGTTTTCAGAAGCTTTGAGTTTCGGAAACTCGATCATATCATCTCAACAGTATTAATTGAAAAAAGAAATCAAAAGCTATTCTGCCCATTTTTTCCACAATTTTGTAAAAAATCAAAATGGTCAGTTTTCTTCTGATGGAGCAATAAATCCCATTATGGTATGCAGTTATTTTTTCTAGGAACATTAACCAACACAGGATTATGCCGCTTAATGTCTTACACTATTAATTTCTTAAGGATATTATAAGCTCAGAATGCACTCTTCAATTTTTTGTACACTTAGTATTTTCAGGAACAAAATATTACTTTTGCTACTAATACTACTAATACTACTACGTATACCAATACTAACACTAATACTGCTCCTACATCTATAACAGCTACTGCTACTAATACTACTATTGCCTCTACAACTATAATTTTACCTTCCAAAAATCCCCTGTTGGAAGCAGTGTTGTTTTTAGAACTGCACACATATTTCCTAAAGCATTTTTTCTGATATGTATGCCTTGTTTTCTGCTTCAGAAATAGAAACATGTTGTTTCTGTTTTCATATGAGCAACCTTCAGAATTACATATCTTCATGTGGGTGTAAGAAGTCCTTATCTAAAGCCTCCATTAAACCAGATAAAGTCACATAACCTCATCCTTTCTTTCTTTCTTGTCTGCAGAGTAGCCTAGAAAGCAAATCTGATCAATGTGTGTTCCTCCTTTCCTTTGATGCAAAACACTGTCATTTTGTATCTTGTAAAGGTCTATTTATCGCTTAATACCCCCCCCCCCATATCTAGTATAAGTTACAGTGTTGTTCTTCAGACGTTTTGATGTCAAAATACTTTCCAAGAACATAGCTTAGATTAATGTTGGAAAAGTAATATTTAAAACAGCATTTTAACTCCAACCCAAATTCCAACAAACATGAAGGCTAGCATAAGTGTTTTCATGCACTAAGTCACGTGGTAAGTCATTATGTTTAAATGAGAGGAAATGGGAGCTACACAACAACATACTCGATAGATAAAAAGATGTGAAACTTTGCATGAGAGAAATCACCATGATTATTAATGCAACGAAATGACCATTGCAAACAGCACCATCACGACTTCTGCCATTTTTTTTTGGTTGTGCAACATTAGTGCGTGATGGCGAGAGGAAAACACAGTATCGAAGTATGAGCAGACATCCTGCAGGGCGAATACGCTGCCTTGATTTGCAATATTTTTTTTAACTGCTAGAACACTTTTGGTAGTCCAGTCAGAAATGCAAAGACTTTGTTAGTCAGCCTTGATTTCAGCAAGTTTTTATTTATGGAAACATCTGGAAATTTGGAAATGACAACCTGAAGATGGAAAACTGATTTCTGGTATGACTTGAGGAGTATTACAAAAGCATAACAAAACATAAAACAGGCAAGAACACAGTAATGGCAGTAACAGAGATGTCAATAATGGGTTTGCAGTTACAGTACAGATCTGTATAATCTCCTTAGGAGCAGCATTACATTGTAGATACACCTATGGACTGCAAACCTCAGTAGCACCTTAACACATTTTTCCCACATGCTTTCAGGATACTTGTATTGTTTTGCAAATTTTAGCCAGTTCCATCTTACAACCCTATCCCATAGTCCAAACATATGGAGAATACGGGAGACTGTTGCCACATGTAGTACACAACCAGTACTTGCCAGAAATTCCTGCAACTCCTTCAGTGCTGCTGTAGGTCTCTTGGCAGCCTCCCTAACTAGATTTTGTCTTGTCTTTTCATCAATTTTGGAGGGACATCCAGTTCTTTGCAACATCACTGTTGTCCCATATTTTCTCCATTTTTTGATGACTGTCTTCACTGTGTTCCATGGTACATCCAGTGCTGTGGAAATGTTTTTGCACCCTTCTCCTGACATACCTTTCAACAATGAGATCCCTTTGATGCTTTGTAAGCTCTCTATGAGCTTTTACAGTAGCAGGCAACTGAGTAAATTTCAGGAAAATCCTACTAAGACAGTTGAACTTTATTTGGGGTTAATCAGATTCTCTTTACTTGATTGCAGATGTGTACCCAAGAAGACTGAATGCTGTAATTAAATCAAAAGGTGCTTCAACAAAGTATTAGTTTAATGGTGTGCACACACAACAAAGTATTAATTTAAGGGTGTGCACACTTATGCAACCAGCATATTGTACATTTTTTATTTTTTTATATTTTTTACCTAACAGATTTGTTTGTTTTTCAATCAACTTGTACAGCTTATAGTTACATTAAAGGTGGGAAAAGTTTGGAAATTACTTATTGTGGTCTCATTTTTTTATATCACAAAAACCTGGCATTTTAACATGGGTGTGTACACTTTTTATATCTACTGTAGATATATATATATATATATATATATATATATATATATATATATATATATATATATATGTAGACAGAGAGAGAGAGAGAGAGAGAGTTCTATATCACTTTGCCAAAGGTAAGGTTGGCTGAAAGAAAAACAGCAGAAACAAGTGACTTAATGTACATTTGACTAGAAGGCTATTTGACTGAAAAGACATTTTATCAAAAACACCCTAGACAATCTATATATCATAAAAAGCTTTTTTACAGGAGGCAAATCCCCTGAACATTTGAGTGGGGGGCTCAGCCTCCCACATTCCCATAAATTATGGGCCTGCTTCTAAATTTCAAACTTTCAAAACTTCAAATTTTTTATGGTCGAGACCATAAGATCGAAGTTTTGAAACTTTGAAACATTTAAATGGAGCTCGCTGTACAGCATGGAACAGTATATTTACTGTTTTCCTTGCAATAGTGAGATATTGGAGTTGGGGTATATTTAATTAGCAGAGGGTGTGGGAGGTGCAGGGGAGCTTAAAATATTTTTTTGTTTTCATTTTCTTATTCACATTTCGAAGTTTCAAAACCTTGATCTTATGGTCTTGACAATAAGAAATTTGAAGTTTAGAAACTTTGAAATTTTGAAATAGACTTATAAATTATATATTCTAACCACATGCTTACACACCAGTGGAGAAAAAATAAAAACACCACACATGGTGAGTCAGTGCTGGCAGACAAACACAAATATCCATGATCCTTGAGGGGTACAATGTGTTGATGGGTATTATCAATCCACAGAAAATCTTCTAAATTACATCCATAACAATACCAAACATTCTATTAATAGACTTGCACAGTGTTTTAAAATGGTTATTCAGTTAAATGGTTTTTTAGTCAAATATAATTTAATTTTTTTTTCTGACCATTTGTTGTTCAGTCAAATCTACTTTTGAAGAAACAATACACAGGCATGCACAGACCTACACACACACACACACACACACACACACACACACACACATGCACACATGTACATATGTAAATACACTATATATATATATATATATATATATATATATATATATATATATATATATATATATATATATATATATATATATATATATGAGACAATGTGAGGCACTGCCATCTATGCCAGGGAGAATAGGGCAGTGCATGTGTAACATATACCAGAATAGTTAGCTGGGGTTTTGTAAAATGTTGTGTCATTTCACTATCACACTGACTTGTACAGATGCTTTTGTTAAAAATGTATCAATAGTATTATTATAACTGATTAAAAATATATGTCTAAACAAAGAATTCTGGAAGGAAAGAAAAGAAGTTTTTAAATTGTTCTATAATTTTCAAATACTGCAACAGATCTTAGCAAACCTCTGAATGTGTATTGTACCAGAGTCAGGTGATCAAATGTGATGTCATTCTATAACCAGCACCGAGAGGATGGAACTTTCACAGCAGCTTGTTTTGTTTTGTTTACTTTGGAACCTCATTTTAAAATGTATGACAGTCAGTTGAATTAGTTCTGGTGAGTTCAGCTGTTGTTCAGTACAGTCTGTTAGAAGCTCGTCACCCTGCTTTGTGGAAGTAAGCATCTCAGCATCTAATCTTGCCTTGCTGTATTAATTAAGTTGGCTACAGAACAGTTATTCTTTAGACAGTTATGAAATACAGTGAGATTAGTTGAGTATTGTTTTTCTGCATCTGTTTGACTCTATCCAACTGTGTTATTGGAGAGACAGTCATGTAGGCCTGGTAGAAAGGGGGAAACCCAAGCAGACCTTACACCTGAACCTGGGGCTGATGATGTGCCTATTCATGGAAGGGGGCTATCTTGTAGCAGTGAGCCTGAAAGTAAGCCACAATTGCTGGTAGGTGCTGATGTTTCCATGGACAGGGTGACTGCATGGACAGAGGTGAGTAGTAGTATCCAGGCTGACAATCAGGTACCATTGTCATAAGATACTAGGCTTCCTGTGGAAGGGGAGCTGGGAATGGTTACAAAGAGGGAGTTGAGACAGGCTCAGTTATTGGACCCTACCTTACAAGGGTTGGTGGAGGTAGCTAGGCTCCTGATACTCAAGGAGAAGGGGAGTCTGCGTTCTGCAATAAAGGGTTACTGTATAGAAAGTAGACACCTGAGGGTGGGCTAGAGGGTGAGGTAATACAGCAGTTGGTAGTGCCCAGATCCTACTATCTGGCACTTCTAGCCATATCCCATGACATTCCTTTTACAGGTCATATGGGCATAAAGTGTATCAATAGACATATCACACAGAACTTTCATTGGTCTGGGATTGGAAGGGATGTAACAGGGTACCGCAAGACCTGTGAGCAGTGCCAAAAGGTAGGCAAGGCAGGGGACCAGGACAAGGCTTTGTTGAATCCTTTGCCTGTGATGAGGAGCTATTTGAGAGGGTAGCTATGGATATTGTATCAATATCCCAGTGGCTATCATCTACCTAAGTTTGAGAAATATGAGTAGTGTTGCAGGAGTTTGGGTACATGGTCACTGAGATACTTGGTTGCACCCACCTGGTGCTGTACCATGTAGATACAGAACCCCAAAATCAGGCCCATTATAGTGTGGCTGAGCAAGTCAAACAGACTCTGAGAGAGAAGATACAGGAAATGTTGGACTGGGGGTAATTCAGGAGTCCAGCAGTCTCTGAGCCTCCCCAGTGGTGCTGGTACAAAAGAAAAATGTCAGCATCAGATTCTGCATGGACTACCAAAAACTGAACAGTCACACCGAGTCAGATGCTTACCCATGACTAGGACAGATGAAGCCTTAAAACAGCTGGGTGGGGCTTAGCATCCGAACACTATTGATCTGATCAAGGGTTACCAGCAGGTGTCCTGGAGAGATGTCAGCCTTTGTGACTCTTTCCAGAATATACAAGTTCACAAAGACACCCTTTGGAATGAAAAATGCCCCAGCAACCTTCCAGAGATGGGTAGATTGTATCCTAGCATGAGCAGGACATTATGCCTCTGCTTACCTGGATGTTATTGCCATCTACAGCCATTCCTGAGCACCTTCAGCATGTCAGGGGGGTCCTGGGTAGAGTGAAAAGGGCAGGGTTGACTATTAAACCCAGTAAGTGTCAGGTGGGTATGGTAAAGGTCTCCTACCCGGGACATAGAGTGGTGAGTAGTAAGATTAGGCCAGAACTTGCTAAAGTGTAAGCTATTCAGGCATGACCTACCCCTGTTACCAAAAATCTGGTGAAGGCATTACTGGGGACAACGGGGTACTATAGAAAGTTCATTCTCACTTATAGTACAATAGTTGCTCCCCTCACAGACCTGATAATGAAAAAGAGGCCATATAAGGTAATGTGGACCCTAGCCTGTGAGCAGACATTCCAAAAGCTTAAAGGGACTTTGGAAGACCTGCCTGTGTTAGACAGTCCAGATTGTAGCAATAAATTTTGCTGTGCAGGTGGATGCTTCAAATCATGGGGTGGGGGCTGTACTCCGCCAAGTTTTCTCAGAGGGAGAAGATCACTCATTTGTATATCTCAGCTGTAGACTCCAACCCAGGGAGGAATGCTATGCATCTGTAGAAAAAGAATGACTAGCCACAGTATGGGCACTGCAGAAACTTCAGCCTTATCTGTATGGAAAGAAATTCACTGTGGTTTCACACCACAATCACAAAACATGGCTACATAGAGTCAGTCAAAAAATGCCAAGTTATTAAGGTAGATCCTAGGGTTGCAGGCATATGACATGACAGTATGGCACCTCAGTGGGGTCAGCAATGCCAATGCAGATTGACTCTCAAGACAGGGTATGCATTAATGTGTTCCCAGTCAGGCTCATTTTTCTCAAGCAATGTTTTTCCAGGGTCACTTGAAAAACTAGCTTGTGTCTTCAAAGGGGGGGGGGGTGTGTGACGATGTGAGGAATAGCCATCTATGCAAAGGAGAAAATGGCAGTGCATGTGTGACATATGCTAGCATAGTCAGCTGAAGATTGTTAAATAATTTTGTGTCATTTGACTATCACACTGACTTGTACAGATGCTTGCTTTAAAAATGTATCAATAGTTATTATAACTGAGTAAATGTACATGTTTAAACAAAGAATTCTTGAAGGGAAGAGGAGATGTTTTTGAACATTTTCTATAATTTTCTGCAACAGATTGTAGCAAAGCTCTGAATGTGTATTGTATCAGAGTCAGGTGATCAAATGTGATGTCATTTTATAACCAGCACTGAGAGGATGGAATTCTCACAGCAGCTTGTTTTCTTTTATTTTCTTTGGAACCTCATATAAAAATGTATGACAGTCAGTTAAGTTAGTTCAGTTGAGTTCAGTTGTTGTTCAGTTCAGTCTGTTTGAAGTTCATCACCATGCCTTGTGGAAGTAAGCATGCAGGATCTAATCTTACCGTGCTATATTAATTAAGTTAGCTAGGGAACAGTTATTCTTTAGACAGTCAGGAAATACAATGAGATTTGCTGAGTATTATTTTTCTGCATCTGTTCAAATTTGTCTAGCTGTGTTATTTTTATTTCTCCTGTGACTGAAACTCTGGTGTTTAATATACGTAGATATTAAGTGTTCTCATGTTTTCTATTTTATTATTTATTATTAAATATTTTATACCTTTCATTGTGGCTGGTCATCTAGACAATACATTTAACATCTTGAAAGTACTTGTGCTTAGTTTGGTGATATTGGGGCCACTTCAGAAAGCCTTGCTGCTTTGGTTACACTCTACTATGTATATTAGTATTGATTTTACTCAGTATAATTGGATATCCTTGTGAAAGCCTTAGAGTATCCTTGTAAAAGCCTTAGAGTACTTGACTGGTGGCAGCGTGATTACGTTATTGTATGATCAGAGGGGGTACAGCTAGTAAATCTGTGCCAGCCTTTCCCAGGAGTGTGTGAGTGTGTGAAAATCAAATACCCAAGTTTGGATGTACCATTACCTGGAACTGGGACACAGTGCTGCCAAATGAGTCTTATTTGGGATATGGAGAAGCAGAGAGTCCAGTCCCAGATCAGAAGCATGTTCCCTGTGAGCTCTTGGGGGAAACTGTGCTGAAAGCAGATAGATGCATGTCAAAATACTGTGTAAATGCATTCCTGTCCTTAGTGACCATCTCTCTCCAGTGTCAGGGGTGAGGACTGAGGCTTCCTGATTTCTGGCCTGGGGTAAAGAGAGGCCATCAGCATATATATATATAAATATATATATATATATATATATATATATATACATATATATATATATATATATATATATATATATATATATATATATATGTGTGTATGTATATTAATATATATATATATATATATATATATATATATATATATGACAGATGTATGTATGTGTGGCTGTGTGTGTGCGTGTGTGTGTGTGTGTGTGTGTGTGTGTGTGTGTGTGTGTGTGTGTGTGTGTGTGTGTGTGTGTATATATATATATGTATATATATATATATATATACATATATATATATATATATATATATATATTATATATACACACATATATATATATATGTATATATATATAGAGAGAGAGAGATACATATATATATATAAAATATGTATATATATATATATATATATATATATATATATAGAGAGAGAGAGAGAGTGATTTGAGATTCAAATGGTTGACAATGCACTTGGTTGACAAGTTGGCCTTGGAGTAAAAATGAACCACAGCACAAATACGCAACTGCACATTTACGTGAGTAACACTTGGCTGAATTCAAGTTTTGTACAGTGTCGGTATGTAAGAGCATGCAGAAAATTTAATATTTGACTGAAAAGGTGGTGCTTGTGAAAATGTTCAAGGTTATATTACAGTTGGCAGTGAGCATGTATGAGTGCACATGGGTTAGAGTTACAGGTAGGATTAAGTAACTGGATAGCTTTTGTGCTGTTCACGTTTTGTCTTGTGTGTGTTTGGTATTGTTTAGATTTGTGTAGTGGTATTGTTAGGGAAAGTATTTTTCATGACCTGATGTATAGCTCTAAGGTTAGAGAAAGGGATATGGTTAAGGTTAACAAACATGATTAATGTTATGCAGGTGACCACATTTAAAAATAAAGTGCAGTGCACAACCTTACCTTTAATGTCAAAAATACAGCATTGTGGCATTATCATCCTCAACAGCTTAATATGTTAACTGATGGCAACATAGGTTCATAGATTAGTAATAGGTTAACTGCCCTTGTGGGCCATTTTAAGTCTACCCAGTTGCCCCATGGAAGAATCAAACCCTATACCTTGTGCTTGTAAGGTAAGCACCTTAACCGTTATTCCACCTCCCACACAACAACTAAAAGCTGACAAAGTAATGATCCTGGAGTCTTTGTAGATAATAACCTTCACTTTTATGTCTGCTCATCAACTGCCATCTTCAAATCATATTACTTTGCAGACCTGATTCTCTACTGGGTCATCAACTGTGGCAGGGAAGTAAATGTCTCCTTGTATTAGGGTGGACAACTTTCTAAATGCCTAAAGTGGGATATTTTTGGTGCAAACGTCAGATTTTGCAGGGCGAAACATACCCATGGTCAGTACAAAGGACAGAATTTCACCTTTTTGCCTAAATAAAAGCTTATTCTTGTAGCATTTTAGTTGCTTATTCTGTTTCTTATAACATTTAGGTGTTTCAGATACAGAACAACTGTTTTATGCAAATATTACATAAAATATAGGAAATCATTTTTTCCTAAAATCTCAGGACATTTGCCATTTTTACATTTTTTTTGCAGGACACAACTGCCCAAAGAGGGACTGTCCCTCGCAAAGTGGGACAGGTGGTAACCATATCTTGTATGCAGCTCTTATTAGACTAATTACAGAAAACTGTACCTAGTTCTATAACCTGCTCACAAGCTATTTGGTTAAACTAGAGAAGGTGCAATGGCTCCTCATACATAAAATTGAATGGCTTCAATACTTGTGTTATAGCAAAGACTATAACAGCTCTCTTTTCCCTGTATGCTATTACTTTCGTAGGAAGGCCTGTGACTGAAAGACAGAGCACTAAATGACCCATTACTGTATGAAATGCTTGCTTAGAATATTCTCCCTCCATTCAGTGACCGGAACACAAAAGAATACTTGGCCACACTAAAACAATAATATTAACCATAGCATGAAATGAAACAACTTCATATCTCAAAGACTTCCAATGTCATGCAATAAAATCCCCCTATCCCCTAACTCATCCTATGAATTCATGCTTTCAAAAACAAAATGGATGGCTACATCAGCCCCTAATAATTCCAAAATGGCATCTGGTGGATTGAGCTCCTCAACTGCCAATAGACTGTCAGCTTGTTCATCAAATGTTTGAATCTATCTCTTGCCTTCAGCACAGTCTGTCTTGCCTTGGCATTTCAAATATGAAAATGCAGAATAAATCCTTTTCTTTTCTTTTCTTTTCTATGTATCTAACAGGAAAACTTATTTTAAATGCAGAGTAAATCATTTTTCATATCATTGTAAAACATCTATGGAGCATATTAACAGGAAATGTATCAGCAAATAAATATTTCACAGCAGTTAAATACTGTAACTTAAACTAATTAGACATTGTAACTGTAGGTAAAATAATTTAAATTATGTGTCTAACTGAGCCATTTGCACTTACTTTTAATAGCAAATACTATTTTAAATAGTAGGTTTTCTGAACTCTCTATTTGAAACCTTTTTAGTATGACATCATTGATCTTTGATCAAATGTTTTCCTATATTCAAAATGGCTGTAAAGTTTACAAAAATGATAAATTATGATATTTTTCCTTTTCTAGGAATAGTGACCATTCAGCCACAGATAGCAGTTATGCCATACTGCTCGTACAGGGAGAATGCTTGATGGATTTTCTATGTTTAACCATTAACACTTAAACCATTTACATTTACGCTACATTACAACATAAAATATATGTTTTGATTGTGACATTTCTAGCTAAGACTTTCTTTCAAATACCCCTTGGTTAACAGGTGTTGATTTTTTTTCAAGGAAATGTATTAATACTATATTTTTAAGAACTGTTTTAGATTCAAGTTGTTTCCTTAAAGTTAATGCAATCTCAGAGACAACACCTTTACAGGTGGGGCTGTGACAGGATAGAACCCACATCCTGAGTGAGCAGGAGGCAGACCCTGCAAAAACACTTTGAAATAGTGCATTGTTTAATAATAAATCACACCAGTCTTAGGATGAGATATATATGCACAAAAAGGCATGAGACAGACTGTGATTTTATGAGCAAAAGCACTATCAATTACATATTAAACAATACAATTTTAATAAATATGTATGTGTGTGTGTTTAAATAATCTTCATAATACTTAAATCTGATGAATCAAGTCTCAAGAACATCAGGATGTTAATTAACCAGAAAGCTCCATCCCCGCCCCAGAAATAATGACCAGGGAATATGTATTAGAGCCAAGTGGTATGCACATTACATTATTCAAGACAGGGGTATGCTAGCAGTATGACTCTTCACAATAACATACCAGTCTCATGTTAACATAAGTCTCTGTCAAAAAAGCTGAAGCAGTAAGATAATGAGAGGGTTGATGCTAAAAAATACAATAACTAATCCACACTGTCACATCTAGCATGTCAAATTAATTCTGCTTAAATCTCTCCATGATTCATGGATATTGTGGTACTTTGCCACCTTTATTCTGTTATAGATTTTCAAATGCAGAATCTAAAGCCAGAAGTGGATGACCTGTAGGAAAAAGCAATGTCAGTTTCAAATGTCAAGTTTACTTTACAGTCAGATGTGGGCAAACCCTCAGGTATTAATCTGAATGACATTACTGTTTGTCAAAAGAGACAATCTGTGTGGGCAAGCTGAGGCTGATGGTTACCCTGGGAATCTATTAGCAAAAGGTTTTTCACTGCTGCTATTTGACAAACAACTCTGGTTTAAGTGCTGCTGCTGTTGGAAACACCTCCTGATGTTTTACATTTTCATTTTGACATTTCTTGTATAAAAAGGCAAAAGGGACTGGTCTTGTCTTGCAGTGAGGTTCAGGTACAACAGCCTGGAGATAAAAAAGAAACATTTGCACACAATGACCTAGTCTGCAAAAAATGCTTTAGCAATCTCATCAGAAGTGGAAAATGCAAGGTTGTGTATAACCTGCTCCAGGATTTCAGTCAGTGAACTTCAGTGTTTATGTTCCCACAAATGCACCCCAGGGAAAGAGAAGCAAGACTCAGAAATGAATACCAGGCTCAAATCAAGCAAAGAAAATGCAGTCCCTGAATAAATATTCTTTACAGACAATCAATAGTTGCTTGTGACTTTAACATGTATTATAAAACAGAATAACAAATATATTCGCCACAACGTTTTAGCTGAAATAATTGCCATTAATAAGAAGCGTTCATAACTTATTTGATAGTTTATTTATGAATGGTTAACTAGTTATGGCCTACAGGGCACAGACTCTTGATTTTTGGAATAATCCAGAATATTGCTTACCTACCACGTAATCAGTGCATGAGTATTCATTGTTATACCTTGCTCCTAGGGTGACTGGGATAGTGCAGTATGTTCAGTCCTTGCAAGCCATCTGATATGTATATTAATTGCTTATTAGAAACATTCTTATATCTGGTTTTCCTGGCTGCAGCACTGACAGCAGCTAGGGATTAGCTAGAATAACTAAACCTCATAATACACTAGGAAATCAATACAGACATAGTGACATACTGAAGGATTTGCCAATTAAAATATCATGGACATTTCTAGGCAGTAATATTTTCTTTTGCATTTGACTATCTGTTGCTCAAAACTTGCAGTTCTCTGAATAATCAACTTTTACAGTTAATATCAGGCTGGAAATTGTGCATTTTTAGTAGTAGGTAAATGTACCCAACACCAATAAAACAGATTTGCAAAATTTGCTGCCAAGTATAACTATAACAGGAATTGAAGAAGGTAGCAGCACTTAAGCACAGATTAGATTTCCATCACATTTTTTTCCAGGCCATTAGTAAATGAATTGGGTGGTTGTTGATATGTCAGTTGGCTAGGCGCATGTCAGATCAGTCTCAAGAATAATTATTTTGTATTAAACTTCAAATTCTCTACTTGGACCTGATTTATATTTTAAATTCTCAACCTGTCTATAAATGCCGGAGAAGTTTCCAAATCTCCTTTTTGGTAACATTTGAAGTAATGTAGACAAGTAAGAAGCAAACAAACTTTTTACTCAATGTAGTCCTGGGGTGGGATTTACAAAACATGTTTTCATAGTACAAAACATTGCCAAGTCCCTTATGTTGATCTGAATGAACTCACAAATGACATTTTCATAGTATAAAATGATACAAGTCCCTTTTATCATCTGCGTTAATTCATATAGGATGTTTTCATGATACAAAATGATGTTATTACCTTATACAAGTCTGTAATCATTCATGAAGGATGTTTTCATAGAACAAAATGGTGCAAGACTCATCCTAGGTTGCACTATGAAATAATACGAGCAGAATGAGTGTGTGATCACTGAATGTTAGATCACCAATATTACTGTAAAGTGCAAGCAGATGTAAGAGACTGTTAGCAATTTGCCTAACAAGAGGCAGCATAGCAGAATGTACATTACCACTGTGTTTTACTTCTGATACATAAAAATTCATAGATGAATGAAAATATTATTGCAAAATTGGTATTTCACTGACTAATACTATTGTAGGGAGACCCTCAGCACATTTAGTTACTTTCGCAGCTCACAGCCATCCTCTATGTTGCTGGGTTTTACAATGAAATTTAAATACCAGCAGGATGCCTGGCCTTATGTAAAATATGCATAGATAGCTGGTTGTATCCAAAGTAGATGTATCCGTGAGATACTTCTATACGGACGACTGCATTGCATCCTGGATAGATTATTTTTTCAATACAAGCAATGCATTTATGTAAAAGTGAGATAGGAGGTCATAGATCATACGTTATATGTCATGGCAAACTACTACATAACAGCGTGTTTTTCGAATACTGTTGTTATGCTAAACATTACCAATGTTCTGCTCCATTTCCCTTCCCATTAGTATTTCCAGTGAAAGTTTGTGCTATTTTCAGATGTTTCTGCCCCGCATGCTCTTGGACTTATTCCAATCTACACAAAAATGGTTTTGCTTCTGATAAGTTGTTTGGAGTTCTTATTTAATTTTTTTACATTAACATTTTACTTTGTATTTTATTTTATTTTTTTTTACTTAGCTGTTGAGAAAAAAAATTACAGTGAGTAGCACTTTTTTGCCATTTTGTGATGCAGAGCAAGAAAATAAAACAATAATTAGGATTACCATCAATTTCATCGGTCTTGTTGAAATTAGAACACTTGTCACATCTAAGTAAAAGGAATGTTATGTTATAAATGGAAGATTAGAAACTTTACTACATGTTGCAGGTAAGCAAACAAAATACATCATATTTTGTTTGTAGAGCAAAACAAACTAGCAATAGTTGGTATATTGGACAAATGTTGTTTTCATTCTCCCACTGATAGACATTGCAATGGTGCCAACTTAAACTAAGTTATAACAAGTAGAACTTTATTTTAATTTAAATGTCATTAGATGTTACTCTAGTTGCTGTCACAAAAGGAGATACTGCCAGCCCAGCTATCTGAAATTTTATAAATAATTATAAGTCATTTGTGACTATTAACATGATTTATATAGAAGTGTAATAAAAGGAGATATGGCCAGCCAAACTATCTGAAATTTTGTAAATAATTCTATATAATTTCTGAATATCAACATGATTCATATAAGATATTTGTGTTACAACTGTATTGAGACTGTATGTTATGTGTATATCAAACTGCTGGTACAGAAGTGCGTGTTGAATAGTTATTTTACAAAATACTGAGCTTAAAGATGCATTCACAGTGTACCCTATTGGAAAAGAACAGAAATGTATATACACTATTGTAAATGTTTAAATGTATATATTTTAACAGGGGGAAAACTGAAACACAGGTGGTTAACTTGCAAAACATCAGGAAGAATAGTTGAAATGAAATTACTTTATGGCTGGGCCATAAAAAAGATGCTATCTTTTAGTTTCAATGCAACTTGAGACATAATGTCTATACTAGAGAAGTTTTTTTTGTATTGTCTTTAAATTTGGAGGAATGTAAATTATTTTACAACTTCTACTATTTGTCAAAAGATCTGTGGTCTATGTATTTTCACAGGTAGATGCTAAATGCTACCAGCTGGCATCAATGTTTTTTTGAACCTGGGAACTACAGTCAGTTGTCAAGAAATTATGTCATTCTGCAAGCTATCCCAGCAGTAATATTTGGGATATTAATTTAAGAACTCTCTGACAGAAAGAGAGAGAGAGAGAGAGAGAGAGAGAGAGAGACTAAGCATTTTGTATTTTGTCTTTGTCCTGACAAGAACAACCACTCACCACATCTGCCTTGCTTGCTCTGAAGTAATTTATTAGGGTACTCTAATTCTCTTAGATTTAGTCAGGAATATAGTGAAGCATACTTTAGATGGTTTTCTTTATTTATTTCAGACTGTCCTGCAATGTTGTTTTAAATATTTCCTGTGATTTTGAACTCTGTTGTTACTATATATATATATATATATATATATATATATATATATATATATATATATATATATATATATATATATATATATAGATAGATAGACTTGCTGTGCAGAGTTGGAATCTATTTCTAACTGGTAAGTACACATTTTGCCACTTTAACTTGCACTGTGTTGTATTTATACACTTGCCTATTATTTATAGTGGTGCTGTATTGTTTCTGTTTCTGTCTCTAGTGTCTCCACTGTGTTTCTTCCACCCACCCTCCCTGTTCTTGTCTTGGTGTTAATCTTGGTGGCTTTGAAACTGCCCGCCCCTCTTGTAAGCTTGTATTTGGATACTCCTTCTGGGCCTATCTCATTTGCTCAGTCAACTGAGTGGAGTGAGATCATATTTTGATTTCAGGCACTCCTACTGTGTACAAAGAGAGCATTTGAGAAGGACAATCCCTGTAGCCTCTTAATCCTGCTGTGTTCCCTCCCTCAAAAAAAAAAAAAAAAAAATATATATATATATATATATATATATATATATATATATATATATTCAGCTGCTCTTATTGTAACTGTCTTAGTGTTTTAGTTGCTTTTCTGCGGGCTATCTGTTCAGTTGTTCTTACTCTGCACTTATTACTGCTTGTTAGTAGCCTTCTAATTTAATGCCTTCTGCACTTGTTTTTTAGTCATTTGTTAATTTAATTGCATTTAATTCATCTGTATTTGCCATAATATTGATATACGTGTGCTAGCTTGCACTGCATTTGAATTGTATTTACTGCTGTTTTAGCTGCTTTTCTGTAAAAAAAAAAAAAAAAAAAAAAAAATCCTAGCTTGTTTCCTGCCTTTCCTGTAACTTATCTAGTCCAGATACAGACTTGCTGTATCCAGGACTGTTTGTAAGCTTCTGAGTCTTCCCCAAGTCTTTTTGTGTTGGAGGGAAGCCTTTTAGCTTATCAGTGGGAGCGATAAGCATCAGGTAGCCTATCTACCAAGGGAAGAGTTGGTTTTGGCCCATAAATTGTACTTTATTGGCCATTTAGGCAGTTTTCCATCTCTTTCAACTTGCTGGATTAAAAGCCTGTGTTTGCGCTTGTTCCTCACCTTTTCTGTAACTTCTCTAGTCCAGGTACAGATTTGCTGTATCCAGGACTCTTTGTAAGCTTCTGAGCCCCCCAAGCCTTTCTGTGTTGGAGGGAAGCCTTCTAGCTTATCAGTGGGAGTGGTAAGCATTAGGTAGCCTATCTACCACAAGAGGAGTGGTTCCTTGCCCAGAAATTGTAGCTACTGGCTGTTTGGGCAGTTTTTTTCCCATCTCTTTCAACTTTCTGGTTTAAAAGCCACACTTGTGCTTGTCTTCCACCTTTCCTGTTACTAGTCTATTCCAGATACAGAGTTGCTGTATCCAGGACTATTGGTAAGCTTCTGAGCCCCGCAACCCTTTCTGTGTTAGAGGGAAGCTTTCTAGCTTATCAGTGGGAGTGGTAAGTACTAGGTAGCCTATCTACCACAAGAGGAGTGGGTTTGGCCCAGAAATTGTAGTTTATTGGCCGTTTAGGCAGTTTTTTTCCATCTCTCTCAACTTTCTGGTTTTAAGGTCCATGTTTGTGCTTGATCCCCACCTTTCTCGTAACTAGTCTAGTCCAGGTACAGATTTGTTGTATCCAGGACTGTTTGTAAGCTTCTGAGCCCCCCAAGCATTTGTGTTGGAGGGCAGCCTTCTAGCTTATCAGTGGGCGTGGTAAGTACTAGGTAGCCTGTCTACCACAAGAGGAGTGGTTCTTTGCCCAGGAATTGTAGTTTATTGACCATTGGGGAAGTTGTCCATCTCGTTCAACTTTCTGGTTTAAAAGACCACATCTGCACTTGTTTCCCATCTTTCCTATAACTAACCTACTGGAAAGCACTAGAAAGCCTTAAACTGATATAAGCCTTCTAGCTTAAAAGAGAGACTTTGGAGTGATTATCACTTTTCTGTATTTTCTTGCTGTACTTAACTGTTTTCCACCTAAACGCTGATTTTCCAGCGCTTATTGTGATTTAAAAGCTTGTTTTTTTCATATATTGTACTTATTTGACTGCCTGCACTTTTAAAAATTTGTTTTTTGTTTAAATAAATTGTTTAACTGTTGCAGGCTACACACTTAAGTGCGATAGCCTTTGATCGCTTGTAGTCATTTAAAGCTGTTTTAAGTGTACTTTTTACTGTTTTTGCCTTATCTTTTCAAAAAAATAAATAAATAAATTTCTTGTTTCCCGCCTTTCTAAGCTAGTATAGTCCGGTTTTCAGGCTAGTGCTGAATTCAGGGCTGTGTTACAAGTTTCTGAGTTGCCCATACCTTACTTGGCTAGAGAGAAGTTTCTCTGTTCACCGGTGAGAGAGGGGAACTTTGAGCAGCCATCTGTCCCTGGAGAAGTGGTTCCAGCCCAGTAATCAGTAGTTTAAAAAACGCGTTCCATGGTTTTGTGCACCGGGCAGCACCGGTTAGCTAGGGTTAAATTATTCCCTGCTCCTCTAAGTCTCCTCTTCAGTTTTTCACTTGAAACTAGTCTAACTCTCAATCTAAGCACTCAAAAATCATCCTATAGTCCAGCACTTGCTCAGACCTAATAGCAAGCACTAATATACCCCAGCACTTGACTGCCCAGCAGAGCAAGGCTCTTTATCCACCCCTCACCAACCAAGCGACTAAGCAGCTCACCCTACTATTCAGGCATGACCAAAGGGCAACTTCAGGTGTACTCTCCAGTCCAACTGGAGAATCTGGGTATCCTGAGGCAATGTTGCAACTGCCTCATGTAAACAGACAGCCCTCTACTCCTACCACAAAACACTAACATATGTGAGAGATGCAATTATACTGCCAAACTGGAGGCTAAGGTATCTCCACCCAAGACTGGAACAGACAGTCATGAGGAGAAGGTTAACACTTGCACCACACCTCCAGCCTCACATAGACCTACTAAACCAACACTGGCAAAAAATACACATAAATACACAAAATCATACTTGGAGGCTCTAAATAAAAACCTGCAAAAGCGTCAGAGAGCTCCAAAGCAGACACCCACAAAACCTGTACCTCCAGTCACAAACCAGACAACACATAAAACACAAAATCAATGTGCCGCACAATCACAGCCCTTAAGGCAAAATAACATACCTAACACACTAGCAATAGGTGATTCAATAGTCAGGCATACTGACGCCCCACTCACTAGGCTGGACAAGGAGGTTACTGTTAGCTGCCTTTCGGGAGCCAGAATGCGCCACATAACACAAGCACTCAGGTCACTCCAGAACAAGCACAAATATGACTCTGTCATTGTTCATGTTGGTGTGAATGACTTGAGCTGTACCTCCCTGGACTACATAAAAAGAGACATGGAAGAGCTCTCTGATCATGTAGCCCAGGCAGGTATGACCGTGACCCTGAGTAGCATCCTGCCCTCACCAAGAATGATACCTCAGTATAAAAAAAATGATCAATTTCAACAATTGGCTAAGCTTCTGGTGTCATTCAAAGGGGATCCAGTGTCTGTCAGCCTGGGATGACATGCTCGACAAGCCATGTTGCTTTGCAAGAGACGGCTTACACCTGTCACCTCTTGGCTTTCGAATACTGGCCAAAGCTCTTGCTGCCCCCATAGTGCCTTTTTGAGGCAAGGCTCAAAATTCAAATCCACCTCCGTAAACAGCATAAGTAAAAAAATGAGGGTTATGCTACTCAACGCCAGGAGTTTAAATCTAAAAATGCATGCACTCAAAGCACTCCTAAGTATGGAGAACGTCGACATCTGTGCAGTAACTGAAACCTGGTTCAAGGCACCAGAGAGCACTCCAGCACTACTGGGCTACAACTCATATCACACATTTCAGCCACAGAATATGGACCGAAACACAAAAGGAGGGGGTGTATCCATATTCATCAAGGATACCCACACTTCCAAGTTAGTGGCGCAGCATGATAAATCTGAGATCATCTATGTACAACTAACATCGGGCAAATCTGCAATGCAAATTGTGGCCTGCTACAGATCACCCTCCATGACCCAGGACCACCACTCCACCTTTCTGGAGACACTGGAAAACATGAAGGTCCTACCGAACACCCTGATCTTGGGAAATTTCAATTACCCTACCATTAACTGGGAAAACTACTTGAGTACAAACTTCCAGGGTCAGAACTTTCTGTAATTTATCAACTCAAATGCCCTGGATCAGCTGCTAAACTCCCCTACCAGAGGCCACAACATATTGGACCTGGTCATCACCAACATGGGCAACAGGTGCTCCGTACCGGAGGTCAACCCGTCACTGCTTAGATTGGACCATAAACTAATCACCCTGGATGTCCACACCCCACCACCACCCCCAACCAAGGAAACCACATTGAAAAACTTTTCTAAAGCAAACTTCACCTTACTTAAGGCAGAGGTGGTAAGTTTCAAAGCCCCATACGCTAAAGGATAACACTGCCCAAGATGCAGAATCCTTTACAATTGCACTCTATGAGCACCTACAAGGATGCATGGATCGTGCCATCCTTAGCAAAACCAAGACTCATTCCCCTAAGAGAATGAAACCAGTCTGGTGGACCCCTGCCATAAACAGGTTATACAACAAAAGGAGGAAACTAGTTCAGAAAAAAAAGCAAATCTTAAGAAGGAAAGACATCCCTGATCAGTATCAGTAAAAAACTAAGGTCCTTCATAAAATCATCCAAGGCTAACTTTGAAAGAAAAATAGCCAAGGATTCAAAAGATAACCACAAAGCCTTATTTAGCTATGTCAAGAATCTAAGTGGCAACTCGCAGATATGCTCTGAGATAGTGCAAAATAGCACAAAATATACTGAACCTACTCATATTGCCAACATACTGGCAGATAGATTAAGTGCAAACTTCACCTCTCTCTCACCTTCAAAAGGGCCCACAACAATACCGGAAAAGTGTAGTGTCCCAGAAATCACAGCCCTTTCAAAAGCCAAAAACACAGCATCAATGGGACCAGATGGTGTCCCAGGCTGCGTCTTGCACGAACTACAGAATGAAGTAACCCCCCCATCTAAACACGCTGTTCAACCTCAGCCTCTCCACAGGCTATGGAGCACAGCAATGGTTATTCTACTCCACAAAGGAGGAGCCACAACTGACCCTGGTAACTATTGCCCCATAAGCCTGACTAGCCTGGTCTGCAAGGCTATGGAGCGCATCATCATGGAACTCATTAACAAAGACATTGGGAGCCTCCAAATACTTGACCCGACCCAGTTCAGCTTTGTTAAGGGCAGATCATGCCTACTAAACTTGGTTGACTTCTTCGAGACAGTTACCAAGGCCATAGACAAGGGAAAGGTGGTTCACACAGCCTACCTTGATCTCGCCAAGGTGTTCAACACCATTCCTCACTCGGGTATTATAGAAAAACTCACCAGCCTGAACATAAACCCCTACGTCAAGAGATGGGTTGCAATCACACAGTAAGAATAGCGAGCTCTGGGTCTGACTCTAAAACTGTCACAAGTGATGTCCTGCAAGGCTCAGTTCTGGGACCCCTATTGTTCGGCATATATTTCTCAGAAGTACAGGCAAACACAGGAGGACTATGGCTAACCAAGTTCGCCGATGGCTGCAAACTGGGAGCCATAATTGACTCTCCGGCTGACACGGACATCCTCCAAAAAGGCCTTACTGAGACAGACACCTGGTGTCAAAGTCATAGCCTCAAGCTAAATGCCAAAAAATGCATTGTCATCCCATTTGGGAAAAACAAAACAAACACGAATTACCACATAGGTGGCAGCCCCCTTAATACAGAAGAGGTAATAAGATATCTGGGGACCCAGGTAGATAGTAATCTCTCCTTTGACAATCATATTGCCAAAGTAGTTAGGAAATCCTTCTATGTGGCCCAGCTAATTACTAAGGGGTTCGCATCTAGAAATAAAGAGGTTATAGTGCCATTCTACTCTTCACTCATCAGACCCATCATAGAGTACAATGCCCCATTTGAGATGTACCTCACAAGACACTTCCAACAGATTGTAAAGACCACAAAAGCACCTCAACAAGAGGATCACTGGCCTCAAAAATATGTCCTATGCAGCCCGACTGAAAAACTCCGGCTGTACTCAGTGGCATATCTCTTACTCAGAGGTAATCTCTGCCTGACTTACAAAGCCATGTCCAACTCAGAATTGATGGACATGCTCCACCTAAAGAAATACAAGTCACTGTGAGCCACACGCTCTATTGAGCTAAACCTTGCCACAACAATAAATAGAACATGCTGGTGGGATAGATTCCTGTCACAGAGACTCCCCATGCTTTGGAACAAAATTCCTAACTACATTAGGCAGAGACCCTCACTAACAATCTTCAAGAGAAGCCTTGACGAGTGAATGGGTAACAGAAAATACACCCATGGGATCCCTTCATTGGCTCTGCTTGACAGAGGCTCAGTTAATTAATCAATGGGGCGGTGAAAGCCGACACACTCTGGCTAGGCTTATAAATGCCCTCGGGCAGATAGCCCAGTACCTACCTATGAGCCGATATATATATATATATATATATATATATATATATATATATATATATATATATATATGGTATAACCTTCATAAGTTTGACGGCCACATCTTCGCTGCTGTTGTGAACTGCAAACCCCAAACTTCAACAATTGCAAAAACCAACAGGCCGAATTACAAACTCTCACCCCCTTTTTGACCCATGGTAGCACTCGTTTTGGCAGTGGAGTGATCGGAAATGTCGAAATTCAATATTTTTATGATGTTTAGGAAAGTCGGCATGACGGAATTTGGCTAAACGGGTCACATATAACCACATTTTGATGGTATACCATATATATATATATATATATATATATATATATAAATGTATATATATATATATATATATATATATATATATATATATATATATATATATATATTGTATTGTCTTGTTCTTTTATTATTTATTATTAAATATATTTAAACCGTTCATTGTGGCTGATCTGTGTAGAGACATATTTATGTTCTGACAGTACTTGCATGTGTATTTGGTGACACTGTGTAGACCACTCCTAACAGCCTTGCTCTTGGTCAAGCTACCATTTGCATTGATAGCAACATTACAAAGTAAGAATGGACACCCTTTCTTAAGGGTCTTAAAGTAGCTGATAAAGATGTACCTGGTGGCAGTAATAACTACCGTATAATATGGGCAGAAGGGGGCATAGCTAGTAAACCTGTGCCAGCCTTTTACAGGTCTGTGTTTGTGTGTGTGTGTGTGTGTGTGTGTGTGTGTGTGTGTGTGTGTGTGTGTGTGTGTGTGTGTGAGTGTGTGTGTGTGTGTGTGTGTGAGTGTGTGTGTGTGTGTGTGTGTGTGTGTGTGTGTGTGTGTAAATCAAACTTCAAAGAGCATGTGTGTCAGCTGCTTGGGCAGGGACTTGAAGCACTGGTTGGATAGAGGTGGTGCTGGGGGTCTTGGCTTGACCACTCAGCTGAGATCTCAACTCTATAGTTGTGCCAGTGGGGGGGTCTTATTGGGGATCTGGAGAAACAAGGAGAAACCAGCCCCAGACTGACTGTGGTCTCTGTGTGCTCTTAAGGGAAATTGCACTTGATGCAGTGAGCTGCATCTGGAAATACTGCATGTGTACCTGTCATCCTCCCAGTCTATGTCCTCCACTGGTGCTAGTAGTGAGGATTGAGGCTCCTTGATTACTGTACCAGTGGTGGTGTGTCAAATATATTGGCTGGAAGTGGTGGGATCACCACATTACTTACTGGGATTCAGGGGTGTGGATATTGATTTCCTGTAGCCTGTAAACAGTTGTCACTGAGAAAGATGTTTGTACTGTCAATCAGCCACACAGTGAACATTCAGAGTTTCACATCATAATAGTTTTATTTATTTTTTGTTAGCTTAGTTAATCAGGGAGAGCAGTCAAGGATGTCAGCAGAGGAGTATGGCAAGCTGACAAGGAAACAGTTGGCTGAGATGTGCCAGGCTAGACTGGTGCATGCCAACCTGACTAAAGCAGAAGTGATTGCAGCCTTGGTCACAGCTGCATCACAGAACATCTACAACCAGAATGGCCTTGGGAAGTACAGCTCTCAGAAAATGGACAGTAAAACCTTTCCACAGAGGACTTAAAAATCCATCTGGAGTATAAGAGACTTGAACTGGAGGCCAAACATTTGGAAATAGAATCAGCAGAGAGACAGAGACATCTGGAAGATGAAGAAAATGACAGGAAAAGGCAACATGAAAAGGAGATGCTGACTCTTCGTCAGGGTCAAGATGGTAATGGGGAAGGGAATAACAGAACCCCAGAAACAACAAAGGTCAGTAAATGTCTTCCACAGTTTACAGAGGGTGATCATTGTGATAGTTTTACTCATATATTTGAAAGGGTTTATAAACAGTATAATTTTGACCAAGGGCTTTGGATACAGTTCCTGACTCCTTACTCCATGGTAAAGCTGTAACCGCTTTTTCTGAATTGTCCGATACTGATTGCTTAAATTATAATAATGCTGAACATTGTTTCTTAGAGTATTTTAAGTTAACACCTGAAGCTTACAGGAAAAAGTTTCGTGAACACATATGCAAGGCAGACGGAAGTGTGTGTGTGAATATTTTACTGAGTTAACCACTTATTTTCATATATGGGTGAGGGGGTGACAGGTCACCACTTTTAAAGAGCTGGCAGACCTTTTTGTGAGGGAACAAGCCCTTTGCCTGAGGTCATGAGACTCTGGTTAGTAGATAGGCAGTGCAATACTGCAGATGAGTTGGAGAAAAGGGAAGACCTATGCCTAGTTATCAGGGCATAACTGCACAGGAAAAGGATACCCAGCACTGTTCATGGGTCTAAGGGAACCCATGGTGGGCAGACTAAATCCCCTCAAAAGAGTCTGCTAGTAGCAGAGGAAGCCATGGGTTCAGGTACAGAGCCACAACTAAGGATTAAATGTTTTAAATGCAACCAGTGGGGCCATGTAGCATATAGATGTTTTTGGAAGAAAGGTAGGAAACAAAAGGTGGGAGAGCCAGTAAGTGTGAATGACAGAATGCCAGCAATAAGTTATCTGGAGACAATAAGGGTACCAATCTACCACAAGAGGTTATATCCTATCTTAGTAGATGGGAAACAGGCCACTGCTAAGAGATACACAGCCTCTGGCCTAACCACTGTGAAGCATGCAATGGTTAAAGAGGAGCACTACTTGCTTGGGCAGTCTACCACAGCAGAGCTTTATGAGGAACCCCATTCCAAATACCTTTAGCTAGGGTTCACGTTGACTGGGAATGTGGAAAAGAAAGCAAGCAAGTAGGTATGCTTGAGGATATCCCTGCAGATTATCTTGATAGGGAATGATTTTGATAATGCAGTACATTGTCCACATGTAGTTACAGGCAGTCAGGCTTGGAGACAAGCATGTGGGTTTGGTAGCCTGGGGGGGGGAGTCCAGACAGATCACACACTTGAAGCCAGGACTGGTGTGGTAGTTACTTCAGGGAGGGAGCTACCTTGTAGCAGTGAGACTGAAGGTGAGAGACAGCTACTGGTGGGTACCAATGTTTCCTTGGACAGAGTGATTCCAAGAGCAGAGGTGAGCAGTAGTACCTAGGCTGACAGTAAGGCACCACTGTCAGAGAATACCAGACTTCCTGTAGAAGGGGAGCTGGGAAGGGTTGCAAAGAGAGAGTTGAGACAGGCTCAGCTCTCAGACCCTACATTACAAGGCCGGAGGGAGGTAGTCAGTGAAGCACCTGATTGTCAAGGAAAAGGGGAATCTGTATACTGGGACAAAGGGTTACTCTATAGAGAGTGGACCCATGAGGGAGGGCTAGAGGGTGAGAGAATACAGTAGTCAGTAGGGGCCAGATCTTACCATCTGGCGCTTCTAGCCATAGCCCATGACATTTGCTTTGCAGGTAATATGAGCATAAAGCATACAAAGAGATGTATTATGAAGAGCTTTTATCAGTCTGGGATTTCCAGCGATGTAACCAGATACTGCAGGACCTGTGAACAGTACCAAAAGGTAGGCAAGGCAGGAGACAAGGTTCATAGGTTCATAGATGTGTATTAGGCTATTATCCCTGGAGCCTTTAAAAACCTAGCACATAGAAGTGCCCTGGCATTGTGCCGCCCAATGTTAGTTCCCAGTGCCTCTATCAAGTACAGCCACTGGAGTGATCCCCAGGGTGAACTTTATATTACCCATCCACTCATCAAGATTTCTCTTGAAGAGGGACAGTGAAGTGCTCTGCTTGACATGCATGGGAAGTATATTCTAGAGCATGGGCAGTCTCTGGGTGAGGAACCTGTCCCTCCAGCATGTTCTGTTGATTGTGGTAATGAGGTTGAGGTCTCTGGAGCATGTGGTGTGGAGGGATTGGGATTTCTTTAGATGTAGCACTTCTAACAGAGCTGGGTCAGACATGGCTTTGTAAGTCAACAAAGATCGCCTCAAAGTAGGCGATATGAGACAGAGAATACCTAGAGTCTTTTGAGTCTGTCTGTGTAGGACATGTGTTTAATGCCTAGGGTCCTCTTCGTGAGGTACTTCTGTGGCCTCTCCAGCTGATGCAGGTGTCTAGTGAGGTACATGCCAAATGGGGCATTATATGTAATGATTGGTCTAAAGAGGGAAGAGTAGCGAGAGATGATGGCCTCTTTCTTCCTGGATGCAAAACCCTTGGTAATGAGATGTGCCACATAGAAGGACTTTCTGACCACAGTGGCAATGTGGTGGTCGAAGGAGAGGTAGCTCTCAACTTGCATCCCCAGATCTCTTATAACACCTTCAGTGTTCAGTGGGCTCCCATCGATGTGGTAATTAATTGGAACTGAGTGTATACCAAAGGGGATTACAACATATGTTTTGGCATTAAGCTTAAGGCCATGGTTTTGACACCAGTCATTGGTCTCAGTGAGGCCTTTCTGTAGGATGTTTGCATCACTTGGGGAGTTAATAATGGCTCCCAGCTTGCAGTCATCTGTGAACTTGGTCAGCCAGAGTCTCTTTGTATTGCCTTGGACTTCTGAGAAGTAGATGCTGAACAGGAGAGGACCCAGGCCCAAAACCCTGTGGGACTCCACTCATGACTGGTCAGCAGTCTGACTTGGAGTCTACTACTTTCACACTGTGTGTTCTATGTGTGAGCCAATTTGCAACCCACCTAGTGATATAGGGGTTGATGCCTAGTTTGGTGAGTCAATAATTCCCAAGTGAGGAATGGTATCAAAGGCGATGGCCAGATCAAGGTAGGCTGTATGCACTGCCATACATTCATCCACAGCCCTGGTGACTGACTCAAAAGAAGTCAACCAGGTTGAGCAGGCATGATGTTCCTTTCACAAAGTCAAATTGCATGGGGTCTAGAGTTTTAAGATTTCCTATATCTGTGTTAATCAGGTCCATGATGATGTGGTCCATAGCTTTACATGTCAGACTCATCACGCTAATGGGGCAATAATTCCCAGGGTCTGTAGTTGATCCCCATTTATGGAGAGGGATGATTATAGCAATGTGCCATTTGGTAGGGACAAAGCCTGAGGTGAGGCTGTGACTGAACAGGGCACAAAGATGTGGTGCCAGTTCACTTTGTGGTTCATGTAGAACACAGCCAGGGATATTATTGGGTCCCATGGAAGCTGTATTCTTGGCCTTGGACAATGCAGCTTTAACCTGTGCTGCAGTAATGCTGAGTGCCTGGCATTCTTCTGGTATTGTGATTTGTCCTTTAGGGGGAGAGAGGGGTAAAGTTGACATTGAATTTATTGTCCAGTATGTTGGCAATATCTGTTGGCTCAGTATAGGAGATACCATTGTGCAGTAACTCAGAGCAAATCTGGGTATTTCCGTGGAGGTTCTTGATATAACTATAGAAGGCTTTGTGATTGTTTTTAGTGTCTGCCACAATTCTCCCTTCATAGCTGGCTTTAGATGATTTGATGAGGGATCTCAACTTTTTGTTGAGCCTAATAAGGGAGTTTTTCCCATCTTGGGACTTCACCTTTCTCTGCAACAGTTTCTTCCTTCTGTTGTAGAGTTTATTAATGGCAGGGGACCACTAGATTGGCTTCCTTTTTTGGAGGAGAGCATCTTGGTTCTGGTGGGTATGGCTAGTTCGATGCATTTATGTACATGTTCGTATAGTGCATTGGTGTATGATTCGGCAGTCATGCAGCTATTTTCCATTGGCATGGGTGCAGTGAAGTTAGCCACCTCTGTTTTTAGGAGCCCAAAGTCAGCTTTGGGGAAGTTTTTCAAGGTGATTACCTTTGCGGGGGTGTGTGGGCGAGATGTAGATTTCCAAGGTGATTAGTTTATGGTCAGATCTGACCAGGGAGGGATTGACTACTGGTGTAGAGCAACAGTCACCCATGTTAGTAATAGCCAGGTCAAGGATGTTGCTTCCTTTAGTGGGGGTAAGAATGAACTGGTCCAGGGCATTGGAACTGAGAAATTCCAGGAAGCATTGGGCCAGTGTATTGGTGCTTGAGTAGTTCTCCCAGCTGATAGAGGGGTAGTTGAAGTCTCCTAGTATGAGAGTGTTGGGTTGGACCTTGATAGATTCCAGTGTGCTTAGGACCATGGAGTGAGAGTCTAATGACATGGTTGGGGACCAATAGCAGGCTATGACCTGGATCGCCATCTTTCCCAATGTTAGTTGTACCTGAAGTATCTCAGATGCATTATGCTGGGCTACTAGTCTGGAGGTGTGGATATCATTTATGAGCTATGGTCCATGTTTCGGGGTTGAAATGTGTGGGATGAGTTATAGCCTAGTAGAGCAGGGGTGCTTTCTGCCACTTTAAACCAGGTTTCCATTACAGCACAAATGTCGATGTTGCCATTTTGAAAAGTACTTTGAGCGAGTGCAACTTGAGATGTAGACTTCTAGCATTGAGCTGCATGACCCTCAGATTGCATTTATTTATAGCTGTTACTGTGGTAATTTGGTCTTTGGAACACCGCCTAAAAAGGCACTATAGGTGTGACAGATGCAGGCCATCTCTGGCAAAGCATCGAAGTCTGTCAATCAAGTCATCCCAAGCAGATAGATACTGGATCCCCTTAGAATGATACCAGAAACTTAGCCAATTGTGGAAGTCAATCATTTTTTGTTTGTACTGCAGTATCATTCTGGGTGATGGTAGGATACTGCTCATGGTTAGAGTCATACCTGCCTAGGCCACATAATCCGAGAGCTCCACCATGCTTTTTTCATGTAGTCCAGGGAGGTGCATCTCAGGTCATTCACACCTACATGGACAATGACAGAGTCATACTTGTACTTGTTGTGGAGTGACCTGAGTTCATGTGTTATGTGTTGGATTCTTGCACCTGATAGACAGCTGACTGTTACCTTCTCCTTATTCAACCTAGTGAGTGGGACATCTGTGTGCCTCACTATTGAGTCACCTATAGTTAGTGTATTGGGCAAGGTGTTTAGCCTTAGGGGCTTAGGTTGAGGGGCACACTGTAGAAGTGAGCTATGTGTCCTGTGGTTTGTGCTATGTTGTGTTGGTCAAGTGCATTTCTGTCTTGGAGGTCTCTGCTGTTTGGATAAATTTCTAGTGAGAGCCTTCACAAAGATGGTTCTGTGGTTTGTGTTTTTATGTGATAGATGTGATGATGGGTGTTCTGAAGGCTATGTGTTCCATGTGGTGTGGTGCAGGTATTGGCCTTCTCTTCTTGACCAGCTAGTCCGGTCTTTGCTGGAGAGTGTGTAGTTTCCAATTTGGTGATATAAGTGCATCTCTCACAAGTCTGAACGTTGGGAGATAAGAGGAGACAGTTGTTTGTGTACATGAGGCAGTTACTACACTGCGTCAGAATGCCCAAGTGCACCAGGTTAATAGGAGAAATCATATGTCAGGAGGGGTGGTCATAACTACTAAGTACTGGAGCTATTTCTGTGAAGAACAACTAGTGCTGATGGCACTTAGGTGTGCTACAATAATTGCTACAAAAACCTGTTGAAGTGCAAAGCGATTAAGCTACCTGAAGTGCAAGAGAGAAAGAACTAGCAAGATTCAAGGGAAAAACTGAAGAGCAGACTTCCTGGCACCAGTAATAGTTTACCTCAGCTCGGCACCACTAGGCGTAGCTTAAACAAGTGCAAACTCACACAAACACAGGCTTTTAAACCAGAAAGTTGAAAGGGATGAAAAATCTGCCCAAACAGCCAATAAACTACAATTTCTGGGCCAGAAACCATTCCTCTTGTGGTAGACAGGCTACTTAGTGCTTACCACTCCCACTGATAAGCTGGAAGGATTCCCTTCAACACAGTATGGCTTGGGGGGCTCCTTTGATGCCTTTGCCTGTGACTGAGGAGCCATTTCAGAGGATAGCTGTGCATGTTGTGGGGCTTCTGATTACCCCAAGTTCCACAAGGAAGAAGTATATCCTAGTGGTAGTAGATTATGTTACCAGATGCCCTGAGGTAGTGGCTCTGTCCTCTATTGAGGAAGAAAAAGTGACAAATGTTTGTTAGAGATTTTCAGCAGGATAGGTATCCCCAAAAAATACTGACTGACCGAGGTGCCAATTTGATGTCAGATCTGCTGGCATGTCTGTGGAAGCACTGTGAGGTGAAGCACCTAAACACCACCCCTATCTTCCCCAGACTATTGGTCTGGTTGAGAGGTTAAACTCTGCACTAAAGATCATGCTATGGGCATTTGCAGACCAATGTAAGAGGGAATGGGACAAATATTTCCCCATCTATTGCTTGCTTCCAGGGAGGTGCCCCAGGAATCCACAGGTTTTTCACCCTTTGAGTTGATGTATGGGCCTCTAGATATGATTTTTAATTAGTGGGAGGGTGAGTGTGAATCCCACAAGGAGTATCTTGTGGCATATGTCCGAAATCTCAGTACAAGGCTCGGGGAACTCATGGGCTTGGCACAGGAAAACCTGGCAGAAGCCAAATAGTAGGAAAAGGTTTGGTATGACAGGAATGCTCAAGCTAGAGAGTATGCTGTGGGGCAGCAGGTAATGGTTCTCATTCCTGTCAGACACAAGCTGCAAGTAGCCTGGGAGTGACCCTTCAATGTAGTAAGGAAGGTCAGTGATGTTAACTACATGGAAGAACTGCTAGGCAGGTGTCAGGGGCATAAATTGTACCATGTAAACATG